>NW_015542350.1:267994-273680 GCF_001515605.1 Sinocyclocheilus anshuiensis
CCCCATCTCCAAAATAGTGTATTACTCCGTGACATTTAATATTCGTCGCAATGTTTGTCTTTCTGCCGGGAAAGTTTCTGAAATTTGGTTGATTTCACACAGAATGGTCCATGTTTGATGCAGACAAGATGTGGTATGGTGTGGCTCACCTTTCATAGATACCCTCCATGCAGGCATAATTTGGAGCTGTCTATGAGTAGGCCTTTGTGTGACTGGTATGTTACTCTCCTCTTTCAGTTCCTTCCTCAGTTTGGTTTGTCCTGCCCTTGTTCTGCCTGCAAATGTCAACTTCTCATGGACAGGTAAAGTCAACTTACTTTGGTGTTCCTGCCATAACAGAGAGCAGAATTTCATGTTTGGATTTATTATTATTATTAAGTTTTTATTCATGTTGCACAAATTATGTTTTTAGTGTAACTGTACTTTAGATTGTGCTTTTAACTTCTCCAGATTTCAAGTAATTGCATTCGATGCAATACCAATATACAAGATTGTGGTGACCTAAATATCATTGAATTACCCATTTGGATTCACTATTCTAAAAGTTTCATGCGTCCCTCATTACAGATCGCACATCTTTAAAGGGTATGTATTGTATCAATGTATTAAATTATACAAACCAGCTTCCTCTGAGATTTTTCTTTGTTCCTCATCTGGAAAAGATCGTCGTGTTCAGAGATTTTGAAAGGGTTCACATCATCACTGCTTTCTAAATCAGACAAACACATACACACACATGTATACTCGTATCCCCACAATGACATTTCATTGGCATAGTTTTTATACACAGCGAATGATATTTTCTGTGTTTTCAAGTGTAAATTTTCTGAAACTGCTAACGTTACAACGCATCCATTAATCATTGCTAGCCTAATCATTGCTAATATATAACGTTAGGCTGATTTCTTCAGCTTCAAGACATGCAGATATAGTTCCACTGAGTTCCCTGCAGATTCTAACCACGTTAGAATTGTTAATACCGAAAATTATTTGAAAAAATAGCAAAATATACCAATAATTTATCGTATTAATTCTTACTACCTGCTCATAAATGAATCACCCCTGAATGAAATCTGTATGCCTTACTGTGTGCTGATGATTCAGGTGAGGACATGTTGCTCCTACGGCAAATAACTCTTTAGATCAACGAAAATCTGCGTTGCCTTACGTGAAATCGCAAGCTTCTGTAGGAATACGTTTGTCCTGGAAAGTTTAAAGCCTCTGTCTGTTTATGTACTATAGCAATCTTGCCAAGAGCGTTTGTAAAGTATTGATTTTTAGAATTGAATTATCTAACGTATAGCCCTAATACTGCAGATGGATCCGAGCGAGTTAAAGCAACTCGGATGATCTGGTTTGAAGAGACTTTTCCCTTGTTGCGTTTTTGGTTGCCCTGACAACTTTTTATTTGAACATTCTTTCCACGAAAAGTAGGGGTCAGTATTGCACAAGATTGATCGTTCTTATGGTTTTTAACCTGTGGTACGCGCGATTCCATGTGGTTTGATTCAGGACAGGAAATTAATACAAAACGTGAAAACTGATCTTCACTTGATTTAAGTTTATTTCTTAGATCTCTTATATTTCATATATTCTTCTCAATTTTTTATATTCTTCTCTATATACAATTTTAGAACACCATATCATTCAGAATCGGGATGTGCCACCATTTATTTAAAAACACCCTTTCTTGTAATCTTTAGATTTTATTTGTTGTGGTATCGTTTCGTCTTATTTCTCCATGACAAATAACAAATAAACGCAACAAATAAATAAAAGAATAAGGCACTGTTTATATTTCAAAAACAAGGTTGTTGCATGTTGTTGTGGTTTGTTTTTGTCTTTTGAATTTTTACAAGCATCCCTGTTCTCTCCTATTTAAAGAGATAATTACCCCAAAAAGGAAAATTTTGTTATTATTTACTAACATCATGTTGTTCTAAACCTGTATGAGTTTCTTTCATCTGTTGAACATAAAAGACAATATTTTGAATGTAGGTGACCAAAGTCTAAGTCAAAGTTTATTTATAGAGAACCTTTAAAAATAACAAATGTTTACCAAAGTGCTGTACAAACAATCAGAATAAAACAGTAAACACATTAAAACAAAAGATAAAACCAAAACACATCATGAAACAGATTTCATACTGAGTTCAATGCCAAAGAGAATAAATGAGTTTTAAGACTAAATTTAAAAGCAGAAAGTGTTTTGGCCTGCCTAACATGCAGACACACATTATTCAAGTTTTGGGGCTGCAACTGTAACAGAGTTAAAATTGTAATTAGTGAATCCTGAATACAGCAGCAGCTATTAATCATGTTGTAATGGTGTCCTCATGTGGGTTTTTCGGAAACTGCAAACAAACAAAAAAGTTTGGCTTGACGGAATTTTTCAATTTAGTAATATTTATTCGAGTATTATGCAAATTAACTGGTGTTTTTGAGTATTTCGTGTTTATTTCGTGTTTAGTCTAGCTACTAATTTGACCATTTAATCCGAGTAGTAGCATATATTTTATTAGTTATGGCCTTTAGCGCACTCTCGTTAGCAAGGCAAAAATGTTACATTTATTTTACATTTTATTTAGATTGCTAATGTCTGCAGCGAAACACCACTAAGGGGATGTTTAATTTCTACTCTTCGACTTCGGGTATATGTCTTTTTGTATATTTTTCTGTGTTTACCCTTACGAAAAAGAAGTTTATTCAAGTGTGCTATTAGTATACTTCTTTTAAACTAAAAATAGGAAAGTATACTTTTAGTCTACTTTTTATGTACTTCTCAGAAATGGGCTTTATGTACTTCTCAGAAATATACTTAAAATGACATTTAAGTATACTTGACTTATACTTAGAAAAAGTCTTAATATATTTTAGCTATAATTGTGCTCCTAGAATCCGTGTTTTCATTGTTATACTGTAGGGGGCGCTAGTACACATCTTCTGTACAGAATTTCCAAAAAGAAGAAACTGAAACGACAGCTGCTTCCACATGTATTCTAACAGGATCATCAGACATAAAACAGTATCAAAACTATGTAACATTATGGAATAAAATGTCGACCAATGAAGAGGTAACAATAACTGTCAAGCTTTGGGGTGTTGATCGACTTTATCTACGTTTTGATTATCATTCTGAATCCAATTCATAGTCTTTTTTCAGCTTTTTGTTCAAAATGTTGTTTATTTCTTTATTTTTTACTTGAACTTTACTTAAGTATACTTACTAAAATAAACTTGAAGTATACTACTTTTTGGTAAGGGTAATATTACAATGCAATCTGTGTTCTTCGAATCTTGGGCATGAAGTCGAGTGAAGGATAAAACGGGCAAATCACAACGCAGAGAATAACTGCAAAAGCACAGTTCACAGTTCACAGTTCACAACCCTGCTCTTCAGCCTTACTCGAGGGATGACCAAAAGTAATTGCTCAGAGGACCTAAGTGCTATTGAAGATATATTGGTGCTAGTCCATTTAAGGATTTGAATGCTGAAAATACAATTTTAAATCAATTCAAAAGTGAACAGGATATTGGTGTAATATAATTCTTGCTTATACCTGTTAACAAACAAGCAGCAGCATTCTGTGTAAAGGCCATTAAAATAGGCTACTCCAGGGAGGTCGAGATAAAAATATGAATAATCCTTTCATTAATCATTAAAAGACAGAAAAGACTTGACTTTGGATAATTGCTTCAACTGGGAAAACTAGTTTAATAACTAATTTAATCTGTTTATCTAGTTTAAAGTCACTGTCCATAATAACACTGGGCTTCACAAATGGTTTTATAGCACCCAGATCTATAGATAAGATGACATCTAGATTAAGGCCATCCAGGCTTTAATATCCTCAAGACAGTCCAACAATGGTTCTATGGAGTTTGCACCTTTCTGTTTCAAAGGCAGAGAAAGTTGTGTATCATCTGCATAACAGAATAGGTCCAAGAATGAAACTTTGAGGGACTCCACACAAGAGAGATGGTGAGGAGGACACAAAATCCCCAAGGCGGACAAAAAAACTTCTGTCAGACGGATAAGATCAAAACCACTCCAAATCTAAAGGCTAACATATGTGATGTGATCCATATGCAGAACCATTAATGAAACAGTAGATCACAAATAACAGATCAAGGGGAAGGTCAACGTTTTTAATCTTTTGCTGCTACACTCTACTTATTCTTGTTTGATTAATAGGTTTACTGATGAATAGTCTAAAAAGGTAGGGCAGAAATTTTAATCTCATTTTTGCTTCACTTGGTAATGAATTGAAACTGCGATTAGGAAATTTTACATGAGTTATTGCTGAATCATTCACTTCTCCAGAATAAGGGTCAGTAGACATCTCAGATGTCAATCATTAACTCTAGTATAATAATGATTCTAGGCTGACTGAGGTCCAGTGAAAACTGGATTAAACCATGACCAAAAAAAAACAGTTTATTCATTTTCATATAATCTTAAAATGAAAAAGTAATTATTATTTAATATATTGACATTAAGTACTATGGTATTACTGTCTGTTACTAAAAGTGCACCATGGTACCACTAGACTCTTACAATAAGTGTGATAAAGAATGTGAAGTATCTGCAAATATGAACTTGAAGCAAGTCTGTGTGCTGGAATAAATGAAGTAAAAGTATAGGCTTTGTGAGATCAAGATTGCTGGGTGAGGTAAAGGCTGAGACATCTTTCATAAGCATTTCAAAATCTATTGAGAGTGCTGAACTTTCTAGTGGATTCAGTGCTTAAATCATATTACTGTATTTAATTACATATTTCATATTACTGTATTAATATACTGTATTTCAAATGTAATTTACATGCTTACATCGCGGCTAGGCTGTGGCTAACAAAACTATATTAAATTGTATGTATACTCTGGGCAAGTTTGTATTTTTAAAATGGTAATCATGATATGGCTTTATTGACCCTGTATTGAAATCAGTCCTAGCTCATACTTAAAATAACTGCACAGCTTTTGCAGACACTCCTCTAAAACAGCAGATATATTGTTTAGAATGGTAGCCTCTTAAAAAGACACATAGCCTACTTACCATAATGCATTTATAAACTAATATAACTTCTTATGCAAGAACTCTCAAATAATCTAAATTGGAAGCACGCACTATGTCACTGAATCATCTGTTCACTGATTTAAATGGGATTGCATATGCAGTATTGTCATGTCTTGTCTGTATAGTTTTGGTTCTTTAAATTCAGTTTTATTCCGTTTAGTCCTGGGCTTTGTCCGAAATGGCCCCTTTACCCTCAAATAGGGCACTAGCCATTTGTAGTGGTGTCAGAAACCATAGTGGACCTTCTCGAGTGCACTCATTCAATCCCATAATGCACCTAACTGATTTACACTCAACGGCTAGAGAATTATGGGATTACATTTGTGTCAATTAAAATGAATGTAATTTTTCAAGAAACTTAAGAAAATATAAATTGAAACTGAATAAAATGTCTTTGAAACTGAAAAAAAATTAAATGAAGGCAAAATCTTTGACTTTGTTTTTAATAGTTTTTAATACTTGCAACTGTTTTCTCTTCTTTCATTAGCTGATCTGTACTTACAAATGCGCTTCCAGAGTTTCCAGAGTCACTTCTAAAGTTTTCATTTACGCTTCTGAAGTTTTCATTTACACGTCTAAAGTTTTCATTTACACTTCTAAAGTTTTCAT
>NW_015542350.1:274877-276420 GCF_001515605.1 Sinocyclocheilus anshuiensis
TTAGAAAACATTATTATAAGCTAACCGTTGTGAATCGGGCTAAAGTAAGGCGATAGTTTCGAACACTGGCTGGTTATGCACAAATATTGATTTCGGATCATTTTTAACCAAAGAAAGTTACGGACTGCAGCTTTAATAGAACAAGATGTCAAATAAGAAGCATTTTTTGTTTACTGGTAGATTAAAAGTTGCAAGTTTGAAATTCACTGGTACAGTGCTAAAAATATTCGGTGTGTCTCAGTCAGATGGGTTCTGAAGTGGTCAATGTTAGCTCACCACAAAATAGGCCTACTGCAAAAATATGGGATTACCTTTGTGCCAATTAAAATGAATGTAATTTTTCAAGAAACTTAAGAAAATATAAATTGAAACTGAATAAAATGTCTTTGAAACTGAAAAAAATTTAAATGCAGGCAAAATCGTTGACTTCGTTTTTAATACACTGAAGGTTTGCAACTGTTTTCTCTTCTTTCATTAGCTGATCTGTACTTACAAATGCGCTTCCAGAGTTTTCATTTACGCTTCTAAATATGCTTCTAAAGTTTTCATTTACGCTTCTGAAGTTTTCGTTCGCCATTCTGACACAAATCTCTCGTGGGGGCGGGGCTAGCAGCAGTGTGTTCTCATTGGCTACTGAGTTTTTGATTGACAGCTTCTTGACCTGGAAGTGAGCATCTGTTAGCGGCTTCCAGTTTCATTTTAATTATATAAAGTTAGGAGTTTTGTTTTTGAATTCAATCTGTATTTATCTGTTGCTACTACTCGGTCAACATAAGCTTTTAGGAGCGCTAGGAATCAAACGCGAGAGAAAAAGAAGGTCATATTGAGGTTCAATTATTAAAGTACTGTATATAATACTGGAAATATTGTATAATGTCCAATGTTCTTGTAGGATATTTGTTTATTGCTCATGATTCTTTTGCATTGTAGGGTCTAATTAGGTTGTGCCGTTACATTTGAAATACTATCATATATGTGTGATATATTCAGACGTCAAGAAAGTCTCTCTCCAACCAGGCAATCAAGCTCATTTTATTACATATTCCACACAAAGAATGTTCTTGCAGCCAATTGTTTTTATCATGCTGATAATTTTGTTTAGTTATTTTATTTAGTTAACATTATCATCTAACGTTTAAAGTTGGAAATACATTTTAACAATCATCAACTCTTTCAAGTGTGACTTTTATAAACCAGTTTTAATGAATGTAAATGAAAATATGAATTAGTTCAAATAAATGTACATTCTTTATTGTCACTATAGCATATACAGAAGTATCAAAGTGAAAGTCTTGGATGCAATTATGTTGTGACAGGAAAGACCAGAATCCACGAAACACTAACTGCATAGTATACATGTAATGCACAGTATTCTCATAATTTACATTACTACACAAAATGCACAAGAACATAATATACAGAATATGTTCACAATTCATACTATGTTTTAAACTGCAATGATCCTTTCAACAGTTCCTGTTACAGTATAAGTTACAAAACAGTGAATGAGTATGTTATGTAATGGAGTGCAATATCAGTCTTT
>NW_015542350.1:279461-280674 GCF_001515605.1 Sinocyclocheilus anshuiensis
AGTATAAGTTACAAAACAGTGAATGAGTATGTTATGTAATGGAGTGCAATATCAGTCTTTACAGGAATATTCCACCCCAAAAAATGAAAATTCTCTAATTTACTCACCTTCATGCCATTCCAGATGTATATGACTTTCTTTCTTGACATAAACACAAAGATTTTTAAGAAAATAATCCATCTCTGAGAATCCACATAACACAAGTTAACCCATGCACGTATGACAGTTGATCGGAAGTGATTTCTAATAGTCAAAAGTTTAAATTATTAGTGTTTTTCTGTTGCTTCACTTCAAAAGATACTGATTCAACCACTAAGGTCAGATGGATTACTGTCACGGTAGCTGTGTGTGGTTTTTAAAGCATCTTTAGGACTCACAGAGATGGATTATTTGCCTAAAAATCTTAATTTGTGTTTACCTGTCCAGTCGAAAAAAAGTAATATGCATTTGGGACATCATGAGGGTGAGTGAGTAAAAGATGAGAGAATTTTTATTTTTGAGTGAACTATCCCCTTAACAATCATATGCTGTTGGTATGCTAATCCAAGATCAGCATAGACTAATACGAATAAAGTGCAACCTCTTGTGTACTTGTGAACTGTTTGTTTTAATCTAGAGCTCCAAAGAAATTAAAATATTTGCATAATATCAGGTGTCTGAAGATCAAGATCCCAGTCATTCAAAGGTGATGTGTCTGAACAAAGTAAGAATCTTGTCTGATGGGGGCAATGGATCTCTGGTACTACCACTACATCCTCTGGGTCAGCATCAGAAGTTTGTTTATGGAAAAGTTGCTCCGCTCCCTGGAAATTGAGAAAGGACATGTATTATAATCTAACAATACTTAACAATCATATGCTGTTGATATGCTAATCCAAGATCAGCATAGACTAATGCGAATAAAGTGCAACCTCTTGTGTACTTGTGAACTGTGTTTGAAATTAAAATATTTGCATAATATCAGGTGTCTGAAGATCAAGATCCCAGTCATTCAAAGGTGAGGTGTCTGAACAAAGTAAGAATCTTGTCTGATGGGGGCAATGGATCTCTGGTACTACCACTACATCCTCTGGGTCAGCATCAGAAGTTTGTTTATGGAAAAGTTGCTCCGCTCCCTGGAAATTGAGAAAGGACATGTATTATAGTCTAACAATACAAACTGCTTTGAACTCCCATTAAACATTTCAAACTTAAAATATTTCAAACAATATAA
>NW_015542350.1:281204-304978 GCF_001515605.1 Sinocyclocheilus anshuiensis
ATTTTTATTTTTGAGTGAACTATCCCCTTAACAATCATATGCTGTTGGTATGCTAATCCAAGATCAGCATAGACTAATACGAATAAAGTGCAACCTCTTGTGTACTTGTGAACTGTGTTTGAAATTAAAATATTTGCATAATATCAGGTGTCTGAAGATCAAGATCCCAGTCATTCAAAGGTGAGGTGTCTGAACAAAGTAAGAATCTTGTCTGATGGGGGCAATGGATCTCTGGTACTACCACTACATCCTCTGGGTCAGCATCAGAAGTTTGTTTATGGAAAAGTTGCTCCGCTCCCTGGAAATTGAGAAAGGAGATGTATTATAGTCTAACAATACAAACCGCTTTGAACTCCCATTAAACATTTTAAACTTAAAATATTCAAACAAATAAACACACAATATTATTATATATATATTAGTATTAACTTAGTACTAAATACCTCAAAATTATGCACAATTTATCATCTGTAATACCCTTGTGTAACCATTAGATGGCTGTATAGCCCTATATATCGATGACTGTGTATACCCTAGTTACTGGAAACTATTTTCAGTCATAATTATTTGCATGTATTAGGATTTGCCCGAAATACCCCGAAATATTAATCTGAAGTGACCATTTTTGCAGTATTATTACAGTCAAATCCGGACACAGAAAAAGCATGGTAAAAAGGCTTTACATTGCTAAAGTTGACAGTGCAGTGATTGACAGCGCGCTTGTAAAATGGCATCGGTCATTGTCAGATAGTCAGAATGGTGAACGAAAACTTCAGAAGCGTAAACGAAAACTTTAGAAGCATATATGAAAACTCTGGAAGCGCATTTGTAAGTACAGATCAGCTAATGAAAGAAGAGAAAACGGTTGCAAAACGTGCAGTGTATTAAAAACGAAGTCAAAGATTTTGCCTGCATTTACTTTTTTTTTCAGTTTCAAAGACATTTTATTCAGTTTCAATTTATATTTTCATAAGTTTCTTGAAAAATTACATTAATTTTAATTGACACAAATATAATCCCATAGAGAATACCCAGAATGCACTGTGAAGGTTGTGCCAGAAGATGGCGCCTACAGCTGAATGATCTATCCATTCATCCATTTTCCAAAGTTTTGGTCCAATGTGAGCACAACATAATATCATACAGGTATAATTGATTTTTAAATAGTTTAATGGAGGTTCATACCTGCTAGTTTGCATAACAGTGTTCAAGATAAATCTTTTCATTACTACTGGAGCTACCAGTTTGCTAAGTTTTCTAATGATTATTAAACAGCAACCACAAGTTGGGTTTGGGGAAGTCGTGGCCTAATGGTTAGAGAGTCGGACCCATAACCCAAAGGTTGTGGGTTCGAGTCTCGTACCGGCAGGGATTGTAGGTGGGGGGAGTGAATGTACAGCACTCTCTCCACCTTCAATACCATGACTGAAGTGCCCTTGAGCAAGGCACCGAACCCCCAACTGCTCCCCGGGCGCCGCAGCATAAATGGCTGCCCACTGCTCTGTGTGTGTGTGTGTGTGTGTGTGTGTGTTCACTGCTGTGTGTGTGCACTTAGGATGGGATAAATGCAGAGCACTAATTCCTAGTATGGGTCACCATACTTGGCCACATGTCACGTCACTTTTTTTTTCACTTTCAAACAAAAAACGGCAGCATTTCGGCGCACTCAGCGGCCAGAATATACCCTCAAAAACCTAAACTTAAATTAAAAGTAAAACAATTGCAATAAGTTATGATCATAAAATAGATTTTCCTTGATTATTGGCATTCTTTCATTTGTTTGCCTCACTTTGTTAAAATTACAAATAACAAAATTGTATTTGTTAAAATGACTCTTCTCCTATTGATCTGAGACCATTTCCACATGCAGAACTCTCCAGATGCTTCATATTCTGTGGTCCAAGCTTGTGTATGGTCCTCTTCAACTCACCCCACTGGTTTTCTATGGATTTTAGGTCAGGAGACTGTTTTTCTTTCAAAGACTGGGGGACTGGGATAGCCAAGGCACTGACTCTGTGGTCAGTGAACCATTTTTGTGTTGATTTTGGTATTTACTATGGATCATTGTCCTGCTGGAAGATTCAACCGTGACATGGTTTCAGCTTCATGACTTAGGCAGCAAGGTGTTGATTTAATTTCCAGGTATTACAATATGTTTTCCAGGGCCTTTGAAAGAAAAACAGCCCCACAACATCTAAGATCCACCACCACACTCTACAATAGGGATTTTTTTTTCCCCAAAAAGCTTTATTCATTGGACCATAAAACCTAGTCCCAATGAAATGTCTGGTAATGTCTGGCAAACTGTAAGCACTTTCGCTTGTTTCCTAACAGCAAAGTTGTGCTTATGTGTCACCTGACCACAGTTTTGGAGATAACTTGCAAGCTAATCACATAGCTAAATAACAACTATAAAATGTTGGCATCTGGCCTTGATGGTTTGATTGATGAGTGCCAGTCAGGGTTTATGAATGTTTGCCACATATCCAACAATGTAAGGTTAGTTCTTGATTTTACTGATTATTGTGATTTGGTTTTGGGTCCTGCTTTAATGATGTTCTTAGACTTCAAAAAGCATTCAATACTGTTAGCCATAGTCTAATTTTTACTGTATTACGTTTCTTTGATTTGATCAAATATCAATGCAGTGAAAACATTTTATGTAAGAGGAAATAGTTATGTTAAACTTATATCTGGGACAACAACAAAATGTCCTGTTCACAGATGTATAATAGGGCTGCCCTATTTCCCCCTTTCTTCTCCTGCCAGTTACTCAAAATTTCAATTTCAATTAGGATAATGTGATTAAAGGTATTAGAATTCAAGACAAAGAATAAAAAAAATAAATCAGAAGTTCCTAAAGAATTTGAGATTATTAAAAAAAAAATCAGGTCTGTGAACACACTTAAAAAAACTGCCTAGCTAAAATAGCAATCTGTGGAATTCAGCGTAAAGTTAAAATTAATTATTTGAGTGTTCTTGCAGAAAAATGCACTTTCTGTGATATCGAACAGACAAAAAAGTGCTTGTGAAAGTGTCTGTGTTTTGGGACTTTGGAACAAGTTATGTAAGGCCTACCTATCTCTCAGAAAAACAAAACATACGCATAAACACATTTAATATTATTTTTTATGATTGCTCAAATTCTCATCATCAGTATACTTTGTATTACACTTGGCCATTTTTTTATACACAAATGCAAATGTTTGAGTTTTTTGTTTATTTATTTATTTGTATTATGTCTAATTTTTGTTGTTATTGTTGTTGTTCTGTACTTGTTGATAAAATTTCATGTAATTAATTTGGCACAAAAAAAATAAAATAAATAAAAAAGGTCACTAAACTTTATACAATACAGTCAAATTAAATTTTATTTTGGCCTTTCATAGTATTATATTGTTGTAATTATAATCTTCTAGTTTACTCTTATAAAAACTCAGTGGTAGCAGCAAGCCTACAGTCCTACACATTCGTCATGTTTTTACACTATGATTTCAACATATGCTTCTACAACTGTGAAACTTTCGTTCCACCCCTTTGCGTTTGTTATAACGCTATTGGTAGTCTGATCGCTGGCCTGCAATACAGTTGTGTTGAAATAAATAGCAACAGTGTCTGCTGAATCTTTCTTTCCTGCTGTGGAATCTGGAATCTGGAATCTTTCCTGCTCTAATCTGGACTTGCAAAGGTATGATACGTGTAATATCTAGATAGTAGCCTACATGAAGTTTGCTCAAAATGCAAGCGTAATAGCAATAGTCACATATTGGTGTGTGCAATGACAGATTCTTCTGACAAAGGACACATGCATTTTTCGTGTCGTACATTCTTAAATGAGTCTTGTGTTAGCAAAAACGTTTTTAACAATAAATAAACGTGCATAAAAGAATGTCTCGCCTAGTTCTAAAGTTCATGTCAACATATGATTTGACTAATGTGTTGGCTAAACTTGATTCTTTTCGTTATAGTAGCCTAAACTTTGTGGCATGCTAGATTTTGTTGTATGGATAGACTATATGAAATCGTGAAATCCACGTTATTTGCAGTAAATGTCAGGTTAAATATTTATTGTTGTGGGCGTATCTCGTTGATCGAACTGTGACCCTGCAGTGCACTCTGATTGAGAAACTAACATTATCCTTCAATAATGAGCCTTTTCTTTGGTGGGTTTCACTACTTTATGATATTAATTTATTTTTGCAGACTAATTTTAAGACATTTTCTGTTGTCCGGCTTGGAATGTTACTGCCTAGTGATATTTGGTTCGTGAAAGAATCGAATCGTTCATTTGAACCGGTTCTTTTCAGTAAACCAGTTGAACTGGTTCGCCAGATCGAACTGAATCGTTTGGAACAGTTCGCGTCTGTTGCGAACACTGTTAACCAATAGGCCAACTATAGGCCATGTCTATAACTATACTGTGAACTATAGGCCATGTCTACTTCTGCAAACACTTTTTTTGCAATTCGGATTTGCAAACATGCGGTTCTCGATTTAGCAGTGATATGAAGTGTTTGCGGACCCCTGCACAAATGGGACACCTGTTTGTAACTAGCTCAGTTCTTTCACAGTTTTATTTTACTCCCTGCAGTATCATACTACAGGTGATCTTATTAAATATATTATGTTTTAAATGAAATGTAAAACATATTAAATACATGTTTCTTGTTTCCCATTAAATGTTCTTAAAAAATGATCAAAGATGGTCAAGCATAATAATAATAAGCTAGCTGGCTAGCATAGGCTAATCTAGCATGCAGAGAAGGTAAAGAACCATTAACTACTTTATTTACTATTATAAATAATATAAATTAAAAAGGCAGTTAAAGTCATAGTTAAGATGACATCATAAGTCAAATGTGTAGATTTTCCAATCAGACACGCATTAAAACCCCTTTCAGTCAATGGAATCATTTGGACCCATTTGTGCAGGGGGATGCAATTGCCCTTGTAGGCGTTGAACTGTTCGTAAAAACCTACTTAAATGAAAATAATAACAATACAATAAACTGTGTGTACAAGTCAGATTATGGTATTATGAACTTGAATCTCAATATAACCGTTTTCTTTAGGCAAGTGATCGACAGCCATCTTGGGAACGCACTCAGACATCTGTCATGGAAGTACAGCCCCTGTGTAATTAAATGGGGACTGAATCTCAAATTGATTAACAAAAATGACTTACCAAAATCCAATTTTAAAAACATATTTCAAATCAGCAATAAACATGGATTGTATAATAAACGTTGCTTCTTACCCTTTTGTTCATTGTCCCTTTTTCAAGGTTACTTCATTGCACAAGTAAGTGGTGACCAGTAAGTGACTTTTGGAGCATTAAACCATTAAATGAATCATTGACTCAACATATTTATTCGAAAACACTGTTGTTCATGTCACAAGTCGAATACAAAAGCATGAGAATTATAACAGATGACAGATGACAACTGGTCTTTATAGAAAAAAGTTATAGAAAAAGACAACAGTAATAGGTTCAACAACATTCTTATATAATTTAAATAGTGTGACTGTGACCCCTTCATCCAGTTACTGTTTCAGTCAGCAGGTTGTCATTCACAAACAAATGCTATTTGTTTAATGACATTTTTAACGTTTTAACATTAGGTGAACAAATTATGTTTGTGTTCATTTATTCAGGTGGTACCAATGTACATGATTAAATCATAAAAATCCAACACACTTTTTTTATGGTCCGTCTTTTATAATCTTTTTTTATTTGATCCTAAAACCCTCTTCTCCTTGTTGAATGAGATTAACTCACATTTCTATCCGAATGAACAAAATCTCAAGTTTATTCATACATGACATGTCCTAATACATTCAGTTCATACACTACAAAATATGAGTCAGTGCATGGAAGTGAACAAGAACGATTTATTTATTTACTGTTTGGTGTCCCCTTCCTCAAATTTATTAATGCATTACAGAATTTTTTTTTTTTTTTTTATCTGAAAAGCTTTTAATAATGTTTTGACAGAAAGTTGATTTAATCAAAATTTGGTATAGATCTGCTGAACACAAACAGGAGGAGTTTGAAAATTCGAATGGGGAAAAAATGGTTTAAAATATATAGCTGCAAGCAGTGACCACCCAGTGTGGGGAACATAACCAAAACAGCCAAATTTAAAAGAAGGCTTTTGTACTCTGGTCTGTTGTGTGCTAATCTAGTTTATACACCAATATTTATAGTACATCATGTACTATAAATACTGGTGGCTCCTATGACAAATTGTTTGTGATTTTCCTAATTTGAAGTCACTTTGTATAAAAGTGTCTGCTAAATAAATAAATATAAATTGTTTTGGTGGCAAGTTTCAACTTTATTCACTGCAGTTGCATAGCTTTGAGGTAATTCTTAAATTATAGCGCCCCCTGGCATTGCAAATGGATAAAATGTTTCCTTTAATGTGCACCAAGTTCTGTGAAGATCAGAGCAGTGCCTGAAAAAATCTCATGAAAAGTGTCATGCAGGGTAAATGTAGTTTCAACATAGTTCCAACTCCCCTTTTTTCATACATGTATGGTTTGTAGGCATATCATATTTGGAACGAGCAGAAGGGAAAACATTTTCGTGACTAGTCAATAAAATAAATACATAAGCTATTTTATGGCTTCAGAAGACTTTCAATACAGAGCGCAAAACATATAGACTACAGTTATAGTTCTGTTATCTTTCTTGGAGCTCGACACATCTGGTTCACTTTGATTTTATGGATGCCTGACATGTTGCAAGGGTTCCTAAATTGCATACAAGATAGTAAAATAAGCAATTAACATAGTGAATTAAGCAATTAAGAATGAACATATTACTCAAAATGAAAGTATAAAAACTGCACAGCTAAAGCAGTTCTAGGCAGGTATTGAGTGCATTACAGGTCCGTATCATTTTGTCAAATTATTTCAGTTATTTTAAAAAGTCACTATATTTACCACAAAGACATTGACCAAGCAAATAATACAATAGGATAAAAATGACAATCAGTTTCCATTTTCCCCCTCAAAATTACCTTTGTTTATCTATGCAAAACACAATCTCAATGAAACATGATGCACACACAGAGACATTTACATTAAGCTTGTTGTCAGCACTAAAACTGCATTAAAAAGCATGAATACTTTTAGAGCTAATGTAATTTTGTGAAAGCTAGTAACTCCCTAAACATCAATGCTGTAAAAAATGGCATAAAGAGTAAAATAAATGTTTACATTTGCAAGGCATAAAAACAGATGTACATAATCAATTAATATAAGATCATTGAGTTGTAAGAATGTCCAAAACAGGCAGGTGACAGTTCTGTTAACTTGCTTGAAATGCTCACATTGGCCTCTTTGTCCAGTCCATCTTTATTATTGAGCCCTGGTAAAGTTAAGTGTCCTGCTCAAGGGCACAATCATGATAGAGGTTGCTAAGTGAATTCCCTATTCACACTTTACCAGTACAAACACTGATTCACTAAGCAACAGTTTTGGAGGGTTCTTCTTTGAGCAGAGTCAGTGGGTCAGAGTCCAGACTACCTGAAATTCCCTTGAACATGGTCTTGCATAACAAACACAGGCTTGTGAATTCATTCCAAAGCAACTTGACAAGAAATTGATCATAACCGACCATATCTGCAGTACTAAATTCCAAGTTTTAATTTTATGACAGAGAAGTAAACAAGCTAGAGAAGTGAAATGCAGAAAGAGAGAAAACCTCAGGGTTTTTTTCTATTGTTATAGGAAGTTTACGGTTAAATTAACTGCTTGCAAAAGAGGTCGTCAAACTATTTCATACTTGATTTCATAACTAATATGCTACCATGTATAGTAATAGTAGTAGTTGTATGTGTTGTCAATAATAGGTTTTAACCTGTATGTGTTCCTTTCATTTCAGATGAAGATTGCCGTGATTGGCCAGAGTCTCTTTGGACAGGAAGTGTACAAAGAACTGAAGAAGGATGGCCACACGATTGTTGGTGTATTCACCATCCCTGACAAAGATGGAAAAGTGGACTCACTTGGTAAGTCTCTCATAGCTTTGTTTCTGTCAGGATCATTGACGTTACTCCTAAAGGGATAATTCTCTCATAATTTACCCACGCTATCCCAGTTTATATGACTTTTTCTTCTGTGGAACACAAACAGATTTTTAGAAAAATAAGCTGTCTCTGGTTCCATTTAATGTGTAGAGTTGTCACAACAAGAGTACCTTGAAGTTGAAATGAACACACAAACAGAAACAATGGCATTCCATATGACCCCAATTTAGTCTTCTGAAGTGAAAAAAATAGTTGTGTAAGAAAAATACTAATATTTTAATATTATTTATAAACCATCACTGTGAACGCTGTGAATGTCAACACATGAAGTGTGATGAAAGTGATTTGTGAAACTTATGCAACAAGTTCTCTGTGCTTTCGCATCACTTCTCATGTGTTTCATGAGTAAAATATAATATTTTCGTTTTGTTTCAGAAGGCACTGAGTCTTCGACTATTGTATGGATTACCGTCATGTTCACTTTATGTGGTTTTTGAAGCATCAAGTTTGAGGGACTGATATTTTACATTATATAGACTCAGAGATCGATTGTTTTTTTTTAAGTATTCGTTTGTGTTCATCTGAAGAAAGGAAGTGAAATATCAGGGATAGCAAAATGGTCATTAAATGATAACAGAATTTTAATTTTTGCACAAATGTCTGGAGTGAAAATTTGGTCCAATTTTCACTTGTGATTTGTTGAGACCAGTGCCAAAATATGGCAGGCAGGCTGAATGAAATGCAGATTCATTCTCTGACAGTAACAGCTCTCTCTTATGTAACAGCAGCAGCTCTACTCTTGCACCAAACATTCATCTTGATGTGAATCTCTCCTTTTTTCAAAAATACATTAAAAATGGAATTCATACATAAATGGAGTTCTTACATAAAATGATTTGAATACATCTCTTCTACAGTGAATATGTTTTTATATTCTGTATTAAAATATCAGGGTGATACAACTGTTCTGTTAATTGCTAATTAACTGTTCATAATTTAAAAAGTTTCATTAAATTAATTAAAGTTTAAATATTTATATAAAATGTAAATAATTTAAAATATATTGCATATTTGAAAAGCAACTATCCTTCAAATATTCAAATAAGTCATGTGATGCAACCAACATTTATAAACATGCAGAAGAAAACTCAAGACTATGTGTTAAGGTCAATAAGTGTCTTAAAATATAAAATATGATAAGACAAGATTAGTTCAGGCTGTTAATTGTCTTGTTGTGGGACTCCCGAAAAATGTAATGAATTATGAATTAGCTGCACTATGAAACTTTGGCTAACGTCTGTGGTTGAAATATAAAATTGCATGTTATTTGCAGAAAGTTATTTGATGGCAGTTGTGCTTCGGCACTGCCCTTTTGTGCATATGAATCTGATGGTTTGAGGAAAGTTAATGGTTACACAAATTGAAATAAATCTTTAAACGTTCCACAGCGACTGAGGCAGAGAAGGATGGCATGCCAGTGTTCAAGTTTCCCCGTTGGAGGCTGAAGGGAAAGGCCATCACAGAGGTGGTGGATCAGTATAAGGCCGTTGGTGCTGAACTGAATGTTCTTCCTTTCTGCTCTCAATTCATCCCTATGGAAGTGATAGATCACCCAACACACGGGTCCATCATTTATCATCCCTCTTTGCTGCCCAGACACAGAGGTGCCTCTGCCATTAACTGGTATGTCTGTGTGTATGTGTGTTCTTTTTGTGTTTTATTAGTGAGTGTGTGTGTGTGTGTATATACATGTGGTAATTAGAAATATGATAGTAAGAGAAAGATTAGTGGCATACCTAATTAGATTTAGGAATAGTTCAAATTTGTATTTATTTATTTAATTTTACTTAATTTATTATTTTATTTTGTGAAATACAAAATCAGATGTAAGGTAGAGTGTGTGAGGTTGAACAGAGTTGTCATAAACATGAAAATGCTTTATATTTAGTGTTTCAACCAAATGCATATAATTTAAAGCTGCTTGCTATCAGGTGCTTTGATGGATACATGTTCTCTTTAATGCATTTGAGACATGTTTTCCTCAGCACATAAAATTAATTTTTGTAGTTGTGTAATTATCTGCATTATCATATGTGTTTAAAAAGTATCATATTTTATATTTTGGGTCTTGGCACAATATTTTATTGACTGAAAGAAACAGCATGAGGATGAGTAAATGATGACACAATTCTTGGATGTGTAAATTATGTAAAATTATGTTGTTTTAACATAAATTATGTTTTGCTATTTTGTTTATCTTAGGACTCTGATTCATGGTGATAAGAAGGGTGGGTTTACTATATTCTGGGCAGATGATGGACTGGACACAGGACCAATTCTTTTACAAAGAGAATGCGACGTTGAGCCAAATGACAACGTAAACAGCATCTACAAACGTTTCCTGTTCCCGGAGGGAGTTAAAGGCATGGTGTGGAATCAATGCAGAAACTTCTACAGCTACATCATATTGCAAACTATAGTATAATATATAGTAAATTTAAAACAGCATTCAATTCACTGTTTTTGTTTTAGGTGGAGGCAGTCAGGTTAATTGCAGCGGGTACAGCTCTGAGAATCAAGCAACCAGAGGAAGGAGCCACATATGAGTGTATTCAGAAGAAAGAAAATTCAAAGGTGGAGTTCTCTGCCACTGCACAACATCCGATATATACTGTAGATGTATAGCTTCAACCTCATTGCTGTACACAACATTAAAACAATAACTATCTATGGTTGGTTGAATAGATTGACTGGAACCAGTCAGCAGAAGCCATTCATAACTGGATCAGAGGAAATGACAGAGTACCTGGAGCCTGGGCAGAGATTGATGGCAAAGTGAGTGTTTTAACTAACACACACAACAACACATGAAACATGCAGAGACTCTTAGTCAAATGCATTAAATGATGTGCAAACAACTTCTCTTGTTACAACAGTATTATTTTCATTCTTTTGGTAGAACGTTTCATTTTATGGATCAACACTGTTGGAAAATGACCATTCTTCAAGTAATGGTCAACCTCTGGAAATCCCTGGAGCAAGTCGACCTGGTCTGGTTACCAAAAATGGCCTTGTTCTTTTTGGGAATGATGGCAAGATGGTAAGGACATGCAGAAACGCTTTTAAATTATGCTATTAAAATTGCTAAACTTGATATAGGCAAAAACTTAAACATACTTAATATAGCACCATGTAGTTTCAGCAGGATGTGTTTGTGCTGGCCTGAGTAGTAGGGGGGATTTGTGACTTTACCAAAATTTAAAGGTATAGTTCACCCAAAAATGAAAAATCTGTCATAATTTACTCACACTCATGTTGTCTTAAACCTGTATGCATTTATTTCTTCTACTGATAACAAAAAAAAAAAAAGAATGTTGGTAACTGAAAAACTTTGGTGACCATTGACTTCCATTGTATGGACAAAAAAGAGGAAAAAAATGACAGAACAAAGTCATACCCTTTTGGAATGACACGAGGGTGAGTAAATGATGACAGTTTTCATTTTTGGGTGAACTGTCCTTTTAAGTGCAAGCTGCAATCATAACGGTCCAAGCACATGTGAAGGGACCATGACCAAAATAGACAAATTCGAAAGAATAGATCCTGTTGATGCTGTGGATACAATTGCTTTGGAGTCAAATGTCAACTTCTTCAGTCACAGTTAGCACAATTAGGTTATTGCCCCTAGCAACAGAAGCATTTTCAGTGCAAACATGCTAAACAGACGTCTTACTGTTTCAGTGTGTCACTATGAGCCACAGCTGAAAAATCAGTTAGATCACATCTTAGAAATTATGTACTGAATGTACTGAAACGTTTTTGTCATGAGGGTCTCTAGATGATCAGTACCAAATTCTGCGTGAACACTTTTTTCTGTGTGAAAAGTGTAAAAATGGATGGATGGGAATTAAATCTAAGCTATACATTTTCTTTTGTCTCAATTCAAGGATTCAGCAGAATTCTAGCCCATATGGTAATGGACAAAAACATACTTGTACTTGGGCCCTACTGGATAGGTCATTATTATTCACCCCTCACTCACCATGTTGTTCCAAACATTTGACATTCTTTGTTTAGACACTTAGACATATTTCAAGATATCTTTTGTGTGTCACAGAATAAAAAAAACATCTTACAGGTTTAGAATGACATGAGGTTGAGTTTAAATTTAATTTTCATTTTTGAGTATTCATTTACACATTTACCCAATAGAATGTGCAATGCAAGACTGTAGATGAGTGTGTGTCTGTGTATTTGCACATAAAGTGTGTTTATACTTGTATGTAGTTGCTTGTGAAGAACCTGCAGTTTGAGGATGGGAAGATGATTGCTGCATCCCAGTATTTTAAAGCTGCTCTCAGTTCCACTGTGGAGCTCTCTGAGGATGAAAAACAATTTGCTGAGCAGATGAGGGTGAAAATATCACTCATTTCATTACTAGTCACCATGATATTCTTTGTGTTGTCTGTATGTTAAAAACCTATTAGTATTAAATACTGCTTTTTTACATTCTGAAAGATAATGT
This sequence comes from Sinocyclocheilus anshuiensis, assembly GCF_001515605.1. NCBI lineage: Eukaryota > Metazoa > Chordata > Actinopteri > Cypriniformes > Cyprinidae > Sinocyclocheilus > Sinocyclocheilus anshuiensis. The sequence continues at coordinate 293,766 of NW_015542350.1, forward strand.
GTGTTGAAGGCAGAAGGTTATAGATTATTAGAGTATTTATTGCATTTTTGTCCAGGTGGTGTGGAAGAGTATTTTGACTAATGTAGAGAAGATTGAAGACACTACTGACTTCTTTAAATCTGGTGCTGCTTCGATGGATGTAGTCAGGTAATGTGTGAATGTATAATTTTCCTCATATATACATGTACTTACTTTATTTAGCTCATTTTCCCTTCATATAATCCAAAAGATTTTTTTTTATTTTTGTACTATAGGCTGGTGGAAGAGGTAAAGTTGAGGGCGGCACAGTTACAGTTGCAGAATGAGGATGTTTACATGGCAACAAGCTTTGAAGAGTTCATTCAAATGTGTGTGAGGAAGCTGAGAGGAGAGGATGAGGAAGAAGAGTTCACTGTAGACTATGTTAGTTTTGCTTCTGTTTATTTTTGCTCTGCTTGATATATATATATATACACACACACACACACTGTACATATATAATTCATATACAAAAATACAATGCTGAAACAGACACTATTTCAGCATTTTACAGATGATTACAGAGGATATCAGGAACTCTAGAAGTCCAAATATACACTCATTGTAAGTTTGATGCCTGCAACACATTCAAAAAAATTTAGGGCCGAAGTGGTACATCATTCTTTTTAACAACACTCAACAATTTTTTTTGGAACTGAGGACACTAATTGTTGTATATTTGAAAGTGGAAATTTTCCCATTATTGCTATAAAAATTCAGATTTTCAGATTTTTTATTTAAAAGATAATGTAGATCTGGACTTCAAACACTGTGGTAAACATGTCCAATTTTGGAACGTATTGCAAGTATCAAACTTAGAATTACTGACTATTTATGAAAAAATCTGATTAGGTAAATTGTCTTTTATACTGTCTTTTTTTTTAAATTTATTTCTAATTTTGTATTTATAAATATGTATCCGCATGTCTGTTGTAGGTGGAAAAGAAACTGAACAATATAACAATCCAAATCCCACACCAGCTTTTCATAAATGGGGAGTTTGTAGATGCTGAAGGGGGAAAGACCTATAAGACCATTAACCCCACTGATGGACAGGTACACGGGACACAAATTCCTTTTCCACTCCCAATCTATCTGCATTATCTGTTTTATTCTTTTTCACATACTTAATTTCAGCTTTTGTTTGTGTGTAGGCAATCTGTGAGGTGTCCTTAGCTCAGATCTCAGATGTGGAAAAGGCAGTGGCTGCAGCTAAAGAAGCATTTGAGGAGGGAGAGTGGGGCAAGATGAACCCCAGAGACCGAGGCAAACTACTCTATAAGTACATGCATTTTATATTTAAACACTGCAGTTACACATAGGTTTCTTTCTTTCTGCATTGACCTGGTAATTGTTTGAATAACATACTTACCAAATTTGGCTCTGATTATCTTTGCTCAGACCATACTGGCAAAAAACGTTATGAAAATATGAGCTTTTTGATTGACCAAAGAGTTCTCTTATGAAGTATCAATAAATTCGACAAGGATGACTACAGAAAGGAAATATACAACTATATGTGATGGATGATGATTATTTGTAGCACAGTCTCTGCAGTAATACACATATTAGTAAAGTTTCTTCATTGTGTGTATGTTTATATTCTCCAGACTGGCTGATCTGATGGAGCAGCATCAGGAAGAGTTGGCCACTATTGAGAGCATAAACTCAGGAGCAGTCTATACTCTTGCCCTCAAAACACACATCGGCATGTCTGTTCAGACATTCAGATACTTTGCTGGCTGGTGTGACAAGATTCAGGTTTGTTTGTGTGTGTTTGTCATTTATCAGAATATTTATTTATCAGCCATCATTTGTGATGGATGCCACAGTGTCATATTTAGGATATTCTGTTATTAAATTATACATTCTGTGTTTTTTCAAGCTTTATTCACCTTATTTAAACATTTTTGAAAAATGTTTTTTTTTTAATATAAAACAAGGGTTGAATTTTGTGATAATTAATATGCACTGAATGCTGTTGATTGAGCTTAATTTGTATTGAACCCAGAAGATTAATTTAAAGCTAATTTGACTGCATTGTATTGGAAACTACAGTTTTAGTAATATTAAAAAAATGAACCTATCCTTGTGTGTGTCTGAAATATATTAAATTATTCTCCACAGGGCTGCACTATTCCTATCAACCAGGCTCGACCTAATCGAAACCTTACCTTCACCAAGAAAGAACCAATTGGGTAAAATCAACTCTCCCCAGACAAAAAATCCTCCAGTTTTCGTCCAGCCTCGCCATGAAAAAATCTCTGTTGAGAATATTTAGCTGTTGTTTGTTTATGTTCAGTGTGTGTGCCATTGTCATTCCTTGGAATTATCCACTGATGATGCTGGCATGGAAGACTGCAGCCTGCCTAGCAGCTGGAAACACTGTGGTGCTCAAACCTGCACAGGTAAAGAACGGCAGTTACTATTAAAACAAAAATGCACACGGGCATGGCATATTTAACTCGAACAGCATACACACAGAATTTAAGAACTGTGTTTCTGCATTCAATTCTAGGTCACACCTTTGACTGCTCTCAAGTTTGCTGAATTAACTGCATTGGCAAAGTTTCCAAAAGGCGTGGTGAACATACTACCAGGATCTGGTACATGTAACACAAAACATACACAATAAAGTTGAATTTAGCCCAAATCTGTCAATGAAAACTGATATACTGTAACTATTTTCTGTACACAATTCAGTATCAATATTGTAAATTCTTTGCACAATTTACTTTTTAGTACATCTGATTAATTTTTAAAACTATCTGCTTGTAGATTCATTGAATATTTGTTGAATATGTAAATGTTAGGGTCTCTGGTCGGTCAGCGACTGTCTGACCACCCTGATGTTCGAAAACTTGGCTTCACCGGCTCCACTGAGATTGGCAAACAGATAATGAAAAGGTGACTGAGCATCTATTAAAAATCGAAACAATGCTGGGGTTTAAGTATTTCTTTAATTTGACGTTTTCAGATCTCAATTTTTGTAGTAAATTACAAATGGAATTTAAATAAAAGTTGGAAATGATTAAAATGCTTGTATCTTTTAGCTGTGCAGTCAGCAATGTGAAGAAGGTTTCTCTTGAGTTAGGAGGAAAGTCTCCTCTCATCATCTTTAATGACTGTGATCTGGACAAGGCTGTCAGAATGGTTTGTTTACCTCAGTACCATCACACAATTGTATTTGCAAATTATGGTTGTAATCTCAGACATGTTTTCACACACACTTCTTGTCTACAGGGTATGAGCTCTGTGTTCTTCAATAAGGGAGAGAACTGCATTGCAGCAGGGAGACTTTTCATTGAGGAATCTATCCATGACACTTTTGTGGAGAGAGTGGTAAAGAACAATATGATTTAATAGCTATTTTTGCATATATTTCTTTTTATTACCTGTGGCTGAATCCCGCACTCTTGTGAGTTATGACCGTATTATCAGTATATCATATATAAAAATTTAGTCATACTAACTTCTTAAACCTCTTAAAATAATTTAACTAAGACCATTTGATTTGAACTGAAATGTAATAATGTAAAACCTAGATGAGCTAATAATTTGTGATTTTATAATTAATTTGTAACTCCAATATCTTAATTCAAAGCTCATAACATATACAACTACATCTATGTAGGTCAATGAAATAAAGAAGATGAAGATTGGTGATCCGCTAGACCGTTCCACAGACCATGGCCCCCAGAACCACAAAGCCCATCTGGACAAACTGGTGGAATACTGTGAAAAAGGGGTCAAAGAAGGAGCAAACTTAGTGTGTGGAGGGAAACAAGTGAACCGTCCAGGTTAGAGGAGTGTGAGAATATGCATAAGTCTTAGTGAGGGAAAAAGTACAATGTTCTTGACACTTTCTATCTCTATAGGTTTCTTTTTTGAACCAACTGTTTTCACTGACGTGCAGGATCACATGTATATTGCTATTGAGGAGTCCTTTGGGCCCATCATGATCATCTCCAAATTCAGTAATGGGTTGGTAGAAATAAGCAACTTTTACCTCTAAACTCTTTAACTGTATACATTGTACTAATATTTCAGATTTGTAACAACATGACCAAAAGCAACATTGTAAACTGCCTTTTCCTCAATCTCCCTCATTCAGAGATGTTGACAAGGTGCTGCAGAGGGCTAATGCTACAGAATATGGTTTAGCATCAGGTGTGTTTACACGTGACATCAGTAAGGCTCTGTATGTGAGTGAAAAACTTCAGGCTGGCACTGTGTTCATCAATACTTACAACAAGACCGATGTGGCTGCTCCTTTTGGTGGCTTCAAACAGTCTGGCTTTGGCAAAGATTTGGGTAAGACATAAATATGATACCATAAATATGATGCATGATAAATTAATTTAAATAAACACATACCCAACAGGTTTTTTGAGTTGTCATTGCACTATATTTCAGTTATTATTTATCTTACAAAAATACTTTTTGTATATTGTTTTAACTAGGTGTGTTTCTTCCCAACAGGACAAGAAGCTCTGAATGAGTATCTGAAGACTAAATGTGTGACTGTTGAATACTAATAAAATACTGGACATATAGTGAACAACATAAAATGATTGCATTTTAGTGCTCAAAAGTAGCAGCTAAGGACAATTTCAGTTTAGCCTTCAAGTAAATTGTCATGACTTAGTAATTACATTTGTTTTGTGTGTAATAATGGATTGCATTTCAGTTCCGGCAATTAAGAAAATCAAATCAAATCACAAGTCCCCCTTAAGGCTTTAGTTTTTACTTTCCTAGTTTTACACAGTATCTGTAAATGTCTTACTGTATATAAGCGTAAGAAAGTTGCGCACATCCCACAAACCCACACAGGGCTCAGGTGCAAGACAAAAAAAAGTCAAACTAATTTAACAAATTTATTATTATAAATTATTTTTATGGAGCAGTTTCATCAGTGTGCGGACAATACGTTTGTATTTTTACTGTATATAAGCTCAGAGAAATCAAGGACCATACATCAAACTTTTTATCAATTATTATAATTAATGTTGTTTCATTTATAATTTATTTTGAGATAATTGCTTAAGTTGAGAAACTGTGAAGTAATGTCTGTCTAGCCATCAAAACAATTTTGCGTAAAAAATATTTTAACACATTGTTATTTACTGCACTGATACGGTTTGATTGTTTTAACGGTTTTATATTAAACTAAAGAGATAACAGAAGTGTATTTTATGCTTTAGAAACAAGACATTGTTTTATGTCTTCTTTAGAAACAGATTAACATATTCCAAGCATGTGCCACAAAAGAATAAAATCAGTCCAGTATTGTCTTATTACATAGTTTAGTGTGTTTTATTTGTGATCTGTAAAAATATACCCTGATTACATGAAATAATGATCTGTACTCTAACATTATAACTTTAATCTATATCCAACATCACAACGACATAAGTTTTTAACAGTATTTGAGCTGAATTATTCAGAGATTCATTATTATTCTTAACAATTGGTTATTCAAAGTACAATTCATTACATTGCCGTAGTTTTACTTTTGTTAATTTTCTAATAATTATTCAGGTTATATGAGAACTGACGATTTACCTACCATTTTTACATTAGAATGAATGTATTAGTAAATATAATTTAGAGTGTAGGCAGAAGTATTATTTTCTCTTAGTATTTTAAGTTCAAAAACTACATATTGCTTTTTTTTTTGGAGTAATAAAATCGCTTTATTAAAGCACACATTTAGCAAAGTACAGAAATTACAGTAAGTTATGCATACACTGTTTTAAATTAACTTTTTAAAAATAAATTAAAGTTATTAGTAATTGAATAAGTTAAAGTAGTTTCTGTCTCTATAGCAACAGCACACATATCAGAGCTGTTCAGATAGTAGTCCTAAAATCTGGAAGAGAATTAGCATTTTTGAGCCATAGGCGGAGAATCTCATAGTGTGTGCAAGGCAAGGCAAGTTTATTTATATAGCACATTTCGTACGCAATGGTAATTCAAAGTGCTTTACATAAAAGAAAGTAAAATAATCATAAAAAATAATCACAGAAATAAAACAAGGAATTTAAAAACTTTGAAAATGATTGAAAAATTGTTTTAAAATGAATTTAAGACATTAAGAAAATTATTATACATAAAATACAGTGCAGTCATTTTGGATTGCATAAAATACAGTGCAATCAGTTCGGACATCGCACAGTGCTCATTCAATAAATGCACAGTAAGGTCTGTCTCCAGAATCACACCAAGATTTTTGACTTGATTTTTAGTTGTGTGGTGAAGCAGTAAAGGATTAAAGATTTAGCACGACTACGCCACCCCGGGTCTTGCCCAGGGACCTTTCTTAATAAATTTCTTTAGGCAACACAGGTCAGCTCACGATAAATTTGCAGGGGACACAGATATACAAAGTCATTTTTATTACAATTAAAAAAGGGTTTATTACATAAAGGGAGGTAGAAGAGTAATCACTAAACACAACAGTTCACATATAACAAACTCAATTACACACTTCACAAAATACAACAGTGGGCAACCTGGGTCGTCAAGGACATCCAAGGTACAGGAACCGAGGCTTGACAGCAGGGCATAAGGGCACAATCGGCCTATACAGCAAAACACCCGTCACTTATACCTGTGACACACACACACACACACACCCACACTCCAACCAGCACTCGAAAGAAACACCAACACCAGGAATCCGCCCCTGCCTTAGGCACTCGGCTCCTGTAACAACAGAAATCAGGTTATACACTTGAAAAGACTTATACAACACAATAAAGAGAGTTACCCATCCCCAAATGAACAGATACAAATACTTAAATCCACCAAAATAACTAACTAATACAAAACAAGGCAATAATAAATTATTGCTACTACGAACAATGTGCTGGGAAGCTGAGGGCTCGTTCAGTCTATATGGGAAACAATGGGTTCAACGGAGAAACAACCGCGTCCGTAATGTCGGTGAACACCCGCATCAGTCGTGCTGAATCGGTCTCACTCAAACTATGCATAAATACAACAAGAAGAGACCGCTATAACACGAGCAAATTCATAAAGGACACATCGCGACCGACTCCCTTACCTGCAGAGGGCAACCCTAGCCAAATGCTGGCCATGGGGTTTCCTTCAACATGCCATTCTGGAGGACGACTAAATGTAACGCAGGAAGCAAGGGGGCGTGACTCATGACACCATAGTACCTCACCCACGAATTTATATATTCGCTCACTGCCCGATGATAGGACAGCTACTACAACACAAAACAAAACTCAGCAAATGAACACAAACATCAGACTCACAGCCACTCAACATAATAATACAACAGTGAAGAATAACACTTACACAATAACTATAAAAAAAAAAACAGTACAACAACAACAAAAAAAAAAGTAACTGAGTGCACTTAAGACAAACTCAGGTTGAGTACACTCAATGATCAGCACACGTTTCACAATAAAGCCATCCAATCAGTACATGAAACAAAAAAAAAAGAAAAGGAAAAAGAAAATGTTGGTAAACCAAGGAACTAACACACGCGCACACACCAAGGCTTCAACAAAACACCATGAAGGGGAATTACAAAAGTTAACCAAAACAAAGCAACAGCGTCTCCAGATAATAGTTCCCACGTAGCCCCAACAACAGGGAAGCCAATCGCAAGGAGTGACGCCACTGGTCTGTATTCGCTCACTGCCCGATGATAGGACAATCAATGAACAACCAGCAAACCAAATGCAAGCAGGAAGAGCTTCACTAGTCCTGCAAAAATCTACCCCACCGCTTCTGCATCGTCGCCCCGACGATGAATAAACATTCACCACTCAGTTCCAAGGCCTAAACAATACCGAAACGGTCCTCGCTGTCCCCTCCAACAGCTTCCCATCATTACCCACCCCTCTTGCAGCCCGCGGGAGATGGTGGATATTGGAATGTTGACCAGCTGTAGCTTGCCCAGACCGTCGCGGTACTACCTCACCATTGGACAAACTTTCTGGCAACTGGGCAAACTCGTTTTCAAGAGGCTGACCCAAATTATCCGGAGCCCCCAGTCCACTGCTAGCGGAGGACCCCAAATGCCCTGGGTCAACTGGTACCCCAACATCTGCAGCCAGAGAAGTTTCTGAAACCACAACCCACAAATCCCCCTGCTCAACCTCCTCGGAACCCTCCTCACCCAAAGATGGCACCACTTCGACTACCGGGCTACGAGTGGTTGCATGGACAGGAAAGTCCTTCTGGGTACGAACCTTCAACATTGAACGATGCACCTGCCTCACCTTATCCAAAGCGTCTAACAGGGGCAATGGAATAAACTGACCCTCCCTCTTTAGGGGCCTTCACCACTTTGTACAACACTGGGCTCCACAGGTCACGGATCTTTGATCGACCTCTCACGCCGACGTCCCGGAGATATACTAGTTGACCCTTCCCCAGGGGTGTATCCTGCACATGCGAGTCATGTTGTATCTTATGGCGCTCTGCAATGTGCTCTCTAAGGTGCTCCCGTGCTCCTTCAAAAGCTACCTGCAATCGGGTTTGATGCTCTATAACCCACTCATGCACACTTCCTGCAGTCACCTCCTCCACTCTACCTAACAAAAAATCAACTGGTAAACGGGGCTCTTGACCAAACATCAAATAGTATGGTGACTCGCCAGTTGATTGATGGGGAGTGGTATTGTAGCTAAACAGTGCCTGCGGCAGACATGACGCCCAATCTCGCTTACTTGAAGGAGGCAGAGTGCGCAAAAGGTTATGCAAGGTCCTATTGAACCTCTCGCACTGGCCATTTCCTGCAGGATGGTAAGGCGTGCTTAGAGACTTCTCCACCTTATACAGATTACAAAGCTGCCGTATAAGTGAAGATTCAAAGTTGCGGCCCTGATCAGAATGTATGGGACCCCAGGGACCCCAAACTTACAGAACCATTCCACCACAAGCACTTGAGCCACCGTTTCTGCTCTCTGATCCCATGTAGGAACCGCCAGGATGTACTTTGTGAAGACATCGGTCATCACTAGCACGTTCTCCAAACCTGAACTGGACGGTTCCAACACAGTGAAATCAATGGCCAAGATCTCGTTTGGCCTAGAGGCCAGCAAATGCCCCATGAAACCGGAGGCAATCGGCGGTACATCTTTAGCAGACTGGCAACGTTCACACGCCCTACACCAACGGGCCACCTCTCCGGACATACCGGGCCAATAGCAGCGCTGACGAACCAACTCAGTCGTACGTTCAATGCCCTGGTGTCCGTGCTCCTGATGCAACCACCTCAAAATCTCTTTTCTTAACACAGAGGGCAGAAGTACTTGAAAAATTTCCTCTCTTCCATCAGGGCGGAAGATTCGACGGTACAGAACCCCCTCACGTTCTACCAGACGGTCCCACTGACGGAGCACCGTCAAGCTACCCTTAGCTAATGATCGACATTCATCTAAGCTGGGAAAGGGCTTACGCCGCCAGAAACACAAGACCCTACCAATATCTGGGTCAGACGCTTGTAATACCCTCAAATCAGCTACAGAATGGCTTGGAAAGACCTTAAGTGTAGCTTGGGTGACCTGATATACCGGCTCCACTCCTGCTGCCTGTTGTACAGATACCGGAACCACAGTGGCTGGTAAAAACTGTCCCACCCCATCGCTGTCCACTGGAGGCTGTCTCGAAAGGGCATCAGCGTTACCATTACTCTTACCTGGCCTGTACCGAATTTCAAAGTCAAAACCAGCAAGCTGGGCCGCCCAGCGCTGTTCTGTGGCCCCCAGCTTTGCTGACGACAAATGACTCAGGGGGTTATTGTATGTAAAAACAATACATTTATGCCCCAACAAATACTCTCGGAATTTTTCCGTCATTGCCCACTTGAGCGCCAAAAATTCAAGTCTCATTGAGCTGTAATTTACCGGGTTGCGCTCGGTGGGCCGCAAACTACGACTGGCAAAAGCGATAGGTCGAACCTTTCCCTCCTGTTCCTGGGAGAGGACTGCCCCCAGGCCCCGGTGACTGGCATCCACTTCAAGGATGAAGGGCAATGAAAAATCGGCATATGCGAGAATAGGCGAAGTTGTGAGCTTATCCTTCAAGGTGTCAAAACTCTTTTGACAATGCTCTGTCCACGCACTGGCAAATCTTGGTCCTGACAATTTTTTATGCCTGCCCCCAACAAACTCCGCAACCAGCTTATGTAGAGGGGCTGCCAATTTGGCAAATCCCTCCACAAAACGGCGATAGTAACTGGCAAACCCTAAAAATGAACGGAGCTCTGTAACATTACTCGGACAGCTCCAATTTGCCACTACCTCCACTTTACTTGGGTCTGTGGCAACCCCCTGGGAGGACACCACATGACCCAAATACTTAACCTGTGGTTTGAAGAATGCACACTTTTCCAGCTTTGCTTTAAGACCTTCCCGTTTCAATCGACTCAAGACCACCTCCAGCCGTTCCAGATGCTGGGTCACTGAGGAGGAAAATACCACAATGTCGTCCAAATACAAAAGCAACGACTGATGCCGCTGATCACCAAACAATCTTTCCATCAAGCGCTGGAACCTGCTGGGAGCATTACAAAGACCAAAAGGCATCCTATTCCATTCTAATAACCCGAACGGAGTACAGAATGCAGTCTTGGGCCTATCCCCCTCAGTGACTGGAACTTGGTTGTGGCCAAATCCAAAGTGGAAAACCAGCGGGCTCCTGTCAGTGCATCTAACGTCTCCTCTATGCGAGGCAGCGGAAACGCGTCCTTCCTGGTCTTTGAATTCAACAGACGGTAGTCTACGCACATGCGCAGGCCACCGTCTTTCTTTTTCACTAAAACAATAGGAAACGCGTAGGTACTACAACTCTCTCGAATTATCTGGCCCTCCAGCAGCTGGTTGATGTGCGTCTTCACCACCACAGTTGTTTGACCCCTAGAGTCAAGGTATGCATTCACCTTGAGAACTTCATCTTTGTTTCCAAATGCAACAGGCTAAACAAGAGCGATGCAAGAATTGAGCCCTGTGGGACTCCGCATGTCATTGACGTCCACTTAGACTTATGCTCTCCTATATTCACATAATAACCTCTCCCTTCTAAGTATGACCTGAACCATTTGATTACCATCCCAGAAAGCCTGAACCAGTTTTCCAGTCTCTCTAGTAGTATGTTATGATCGACAGTGTCAAACGCAGCACTGAGATCTAGTAGTACCAGCACTGATA
>NW_015542350.1:305126-319469 GCF_001515605.1 Sinocyclocheilus anshuiensis
AAATACTGAAGTGATCAGATAGTGCCACGTCCTTAATAACAATGGATGAAATGTTTAGACCCCTACTGATGAGTAAATCTAGAGTATGTCCATGATTGTTTGTGGGTCCATGCACATGCTGAATCAGGTCAAAAGTATTTAAAACAGTTATAATTTCTTTTGTTATTTTGATTTCTGCATTATCTATGTGAATATTAAAATCCCCTGCAATAGCAAAACAGTCAAACTCTGAGGAAATCATTGATAACATTTCTGTGAACTCTTCAACAAATGCTGGAAAGTATTTTGGAGGCCTGTAAATAATGATAAACAAAATGCGTTGAGTACCTTTCAGCACAATCCCTAGATATTCAAAAGACAAGTACTGACCAAATGATACTTGCTTGCTTTGATAGACATCTTTCAATAGAGCAGCCACACCTCCACCTCTCCTAACATTCCTGCAGACACTCATGAAAGTAAAGTTAGGAGGGGCTGTTTCATTGAGGACTGTTGCACCGCAGCTATCTTATAGCCATGTTTCGTTTAGAATCATAAAATCCAGGTTGTTTGTGGTTATTAAGTCATTGATTAGAAATGATTTATTTTTTAGTGAGCGAATGTTTAAAAATGCTAACTTGATGGCGTTGCATTTTGTCTCAACAGCAATATTAGTTTGATGCATAACAGGAATAGAGAAAGCTACAGGCACACTGGGTTCCCGCTTGTGCAAACTGCATTATACTCATAAATCCGTAAAGTTATTAATTACAAGCTATAAAAATGGTGGACTTGATTTTTAGACTTGTCCACGTTAAATAAAACCATCAAAATTAACCAGTTAATATATAGATTTATATAAGATTGTACGATGTGGAATTTTATATTCAAATTTGTCTTTGATCAGCTTGGTGGTCTTTCATTTTTGATAATATGTGATTATAAATTTAATGAAATTGTCAGTTTTTCACAAGCAAGCTTAATTGCCATGGAAGTTAAAGGGGTCATATGATGCGATTTCAAGTTTTCATTTCTCTTTGGAGTGTTACAAGCTGTTCGTGCATAGATAAGATCACTAAAGTTGCAAAGACTAAAGTCTCAAACCCAAAGAGATATTCTTTATGAAAGTTAAGATTCGTCTACTCCCTCCTAAAACGCCTCGTTTAAACACACCCCCACATGTCTACGTCACTGTGTGGGAAGCTTTGCATAACACCGCTCAAATGTTTACTCAAAGAAAGAAGGCATGACTTTGATTCTCGCTTTGATTTTTTTGATTGACTTTGATTGTTGCTGCCGCCGCCATGTCATGGAGACGCTGTGTTTCGTGGTGAAAGCGAAACTACTTTGTTTGGTCTTCCAAAAGAGGACACAACTAGAAATCAGTGGTTAAGTTGTATTTACAACACTGTTCCAGAACAGTTCAACCCAAATATTCAGATGTGTGCAGCACATTTTACGGAGGACTGTTTCCTAAACCTGGGAGAGTAGCGTACAATGCCGTTTGCGCACAAAGGTTATTTCTATAAATTGGGGCAATTCCAACTTTGCAAGGACAGTCTGGCGATTCTGACTCACAGCCTGTAAGTACGTTTTTTATATTTAAATAATTTGCCAATGATGATTCAAACGTGAGTTTTGATCCGTAATTATGTCCCCACTGGATGCAACAAATGCCTCGTTTGTCGGGTTTTATTGGTTTTGTCTCGTTGCGCTGGGACACGGCATCACAGTATGGTAAGGGGCCTAACATTTCCGTCACACGCTTGAGGTATTTGGCCAATCACAACGCACTGGATAGCTGGCCAATCAAAGCACACCTCGCTTTTCAGACCGATGAGCTTTGTAAAAATCGACGCGTTTCATGAACGCGGGGCATAGAGGAGAAACAATAATGTACATTATGTGGAAAATAATGTGTTTTTGGAACCTTAAACTGCATAAACATTTCATTACACCAAATAATGTTTTTTTAGCAACGTCATATGACCCCTTTAATTTAGAAACACAATTTTCCCCACAATGTCATTAATGTAATGTTAAGAAATTGTATTTAGGAATCTTGTTTTGAGCTTTCTCTCTTTCTGGCTTTGTTTATGTTTTCCTTTCTCCATGTGACAGCTGCCTGCAGCTGATTGTTTTTGGTAATCAGTGCAGCCACTTGCTGTTTTCTCGCATGTTCTCACTCCTCTCTTTACTCGCCCTTTATCTATGCTTGCTTTGCACTTCTCCAGAGTGTTTTGTGCTATTGCTTACGCTAATTCTCTGCCCAGTCTCTAATGATTTGTTGTCATGCTATCTCCCTGCCCAGTTCGCTCTAGAACTTTTTACTTCGAGTGAGATATCATGAACAGTAATAACAAGCTATAAGCTTGTTATAAAGCTATTAAAACTAACGGATTTTAAGATGGTTATGAAATAAGGTCTGTTTGTTTAGGTATTTTATGTTATGTTACATTCTAAAAGAAAAAAAAAAAAAGATTAGCGAACCGGCAGTCAATTTATTATATAACAAGTTTTTTTTTTTTACAAACAAAAGATGTTTATTCAGCATACTGAGGCATTCCACTCAGATAGAATCTCTTCTGTCAGGATCCAACCTTCAGGATCCTCTCTTATCCCTCTGTAGGGTCAATGGGATGCTGGAGCCTATCCCAGCATCTTGGGTCACAGACAGGGAATACCCTGGTCTGACACACAGACACAAACACTCAGGCAATTTAGTGTCTCCAATTCACCAGTGCTGCATGTCTTTTTATTAGGGGGAAAATGAGCACATGGAGGAAGCCTACACAGGAAAAACATGCCAACTCCACTCAAAAAGACCACCTCCTGGCTCAGCCACAACTTGAAGAAGGGGACCTTCTTGTGAGGCACCATTCTGTTAGGATCCTGCTGCATTTTTATCTAAATTCCTTGGGGAGGGTCTATACCATGGGTTGGGTTCTCTCAGGAATTTCCCATGAGTCCCTGGCTATATATATTCATAATGCCCCAGCTATTTCTAGCTATGCAAGTACAGCTCCTATCTGTATGACTAGGAAAAAAGGGAACTAAATATGTAGTCAGTCGAAATTTACGTATCAATAACATATGAAATCAGAAAATAGATATGAAAACAATGGTATCATAAATTGTGCTTTTCAAGTGAGCTTTTCACAAAAAAGTGCATTGATAGCCTACTGATATGACAATAATTGTACATTTGTATTGCCTTAACGTTAGCTGCATACAACAAAAACAATCTACTACAAGTTGAGGAAAATATAAAAAGACAAACTAAAGAAAAGAGAAACATAAAATGAATAACATTAAATGATAAAAAGATTTGGGGATAAAAAATAAAAAAAATGTAAAATGGCTAAGAAAAAGAAAGAACATAATAGGCCTAAGTGTAATACTGATGATGAGCAAAAGACCCTCATATTCTTTTTGTGGTAAACCAGAAAAAAATGAAGCTCATGGACACAAAATTGATTTCTTTCCTTTTTTTTGCCATGTTTTTTTGTGTCCATTAATTCCTTTTCTTGTCATTATTGTTCCCTGCTTTCTATCTCTTGTATATCTCTTGTAGGACCAAATAACATTGCATAACATTGTGTTTAATTTAACTAGATGAATCTAATACAATCTGTGTCTATAATTAAGTTTTTTTTGCCTCTTTGTAACTTGTGAGCGGACGAACGTTTAACTTGTTTGTGACACATGAACGTAGCCTAAGGTAGCTCTCACATGGTAACTGTTACTTTTCTCTGCGCAGTTGACTGCTGACCAATAACAATCATTTGTGGTTAAAGGATAAAAAAGATTCTCGTCTTTTGCAGTGGCTGCTATAAAACAGTTTTGCAATTGTTATATGCATTTAAACGACAGCGTTGCTATGCACAGACTCGTCCAGCCATCCATGGCGCAATTAGTTTTAACAGATGCTTATTGAGCGATTACAATCCGTTAGGTTCATCCTTGTTTTGAGTCCAACCTCCGGTTTTTACGTCTTCAAGCGAATTCATCACCACACTACGCGGTTTTCGTTGCGTTATTTATGTACTCTCAATAGAGCCCTACGTACAAAAACTACGACATTAAACGGGGCGGGCTCAATTGCCTAGTTGTAGGCGACATTTTACTAAACCGAGAACGCACGAAGATGTTGATTTTCTAGCACAAAGCTGGCGTATTTTTCGCGGGTTTGTTCGTAAAAGTCACGATGTAAGGATTTGCACGCAGAATCTGCACCCTAACTTTGTCTAAAACACCCTCATTCAACATATTACATCTTCACCGATTTCAGAAATAGACATTTCCACAAACCAGGAGGGACCAGCGTTACTTCGTTTCGTTCTGGAGGAAACAGTTTATTCTGCTAGGGTTTTACTTTACAGCAAGGCAAAAGGAGATGAGAGGAAGTTCATATGGAGACCGAGACAGAGATCGAGGACGGGACAGGGGGTGGGCCTTTATATTTAATTGATGTTTGTTTATTAATGTGTATAAAAACATTTATTAAAATCAGTTTATATGGAGATGAGATATTAGGCAATTGATTATTTGGTCCCAGAAACAGATTTAGCTACTTGTCTATACACTCCTGGCAAACAATGTTTATCACTGGCCGCATTCAAAGTTAAAAATCTTTAACAGGCCTCGCTTTGGATCCAGTCGAGTTGCCCCACCTCCACCCAAGAAGTTTGGGAATCCAGGAGATCGGCTGAGGAAGAAGAAATGGGACATGGACCAGCTACCCAAGTTTGAGAAGAACTTCTACAGTGAACACCCAGAGGTTCATCACATGAGTCAGGTAATAAATAGCAATATATATATATATACACACACACACACATACACACACACTCACACAATGGAGTTCAAAATTAGAGAACAACCTATATATATATATATACACACACACACACATACACACACACTCACACAATGGAGTTCAAAATTAGAGAACAACCTATCTTATCGAACCTTATCCTAACAGGAGTAGAATGGCAGTTTATCCTTATTTAATCCAAACTATATTTAAATATTTAAATTAAATAGCTTCTCCAATATTTGACCAATGCTTTACGACAGAAACGCTACAGTGACTGACATTTCTTTATCAAAACATGCAAAACCAAAGACAAACTCACTCGACAAGCTCTCGTTCAACAATGACCAAATAAAAACAAGGTGACTCAACTGGGACTATTACAGCCAGCCAACTGGAAACTTTCAGTAGGAAAAAAACTAAAACCACTGTATTCTCTTGCCAGGACTCTTGTCATTAACTCTGTGTAAACCACAAGAGTATGTATATTCTGTACAAACAGTTAAAGACATGGGAAAATGCACAGAATTACTGTTATTTTAAGCATATTTCATAAATTGTATTCTGAAGCACTGTATAAACAATTTAAATTAGATATTTGAAAAATATCTGGCACCTGGTGCTAATTTTCTTAATTATATGACAACCCCTATTTAACTGGCAGCATTCTTCCAATTTTCACTGAGATTGCAAGATGACGGGCTGCTCTAAGATGACTGAAACCCTGCGACAGGAGGTTGTCCAGATGAAGGCTAAAGGGATGAATGACCCTTGCAGCCACTGCACAAGAAGTTTGCTGTTCCAAATCTGTAATTTCTCGAATATTGCAGCTTTACAATGACACTAATTCATTCAAGTACCCCAAAAAAGGTTGGTCATCCACATAAGACAAATGCAGGAGAAGGCAGGATAATGCGGATTCTCTCAATGGGAAATCGGTTCAACACTGCAGCTGAAAATGCTTGCCAGTTCAGCGATGAACAGGGTAAGGATCTGTCTCGGCACGTTTAAAGGGTTAGTTCACCCAAAAATGAAAATTACCCCATGATTTACTTACCCTCAAGCCATCCTAGATGTATATGACTTTCTTCTTTCAGACGAATACAATCGGAGTTATATTAAAAAACATCCTGGCTCTTCCAAGCTTTATAATGGGAGTGGATGGTAGCCCAAAATTTGAAGTCCAAAAAATTGAACCAATCCATTATAAAAGAAGTCCACACAGCTCTGGGGGTTAATAAAGGCCTCCCGAAGCGAAGCGATGCATTTGTGTAAGAAAAATATCCATTTTATAAACCTTAATCTCTAACTTCTGCTAACTGTCGTACGCGCTTTCACAAGAGAGTGGCGTCCAGCGGATGATGTAGGTGTTTTGTAAACTCCGGTGAGAATATGCTAGTCTCGCGAGAAACAAGTTTTGTTTACAGCAAAGGAAAACCAGTGTCCTCTTGGCTTATATTGAAATCCTCCGACATTTTTCTTTACAAATCCTCGTTTTGTACTACTAATTTGTGACCGTGTTTTGTTTTGCTCTCTCCTCTGCGCTAGCGAGAGCAAGCTTAATGTATTTGGGTCTGATGGGAGACGTTTTGTTTGGCATCAAACTGGGGAAAGACTGAAGCCCAAGTGCGTAAAGAAGTCAGTGAAAGGTGGAGGAGGAAGTGTCATGGTTTGGGGGATGTTTTCTGCAGCAGGAGTTGGGCCTCTTATACAGCTACATGGCAGGGTGAATGCAAATGTTTACCAGAACCAACATGTAGTTCCTTCCCTGCAAGCATCTCCCAACCAGCCTGCAATTTTCATGCAAGACAATGCTCCCCGTCACACAGCTAAACAGATAAAGCAGTTCCTTGAAGCCAAGAACATTGAAATAATGAAATGGCCTTCCCAGAGTCCTGATCTAAACCTGATTGAAAATCTCTGGAAAATCCTTGGCGACAAAGTTATGGCTAAGAAACCCATTACAGTTACCGAACAATGGAAGAGAGTGGAAGAAGAGTGGACCAAGATCACACCAGTGCAGTGTGAGAAACTAGTGATGTCCTGCGGCCGCAGATGTGCGCAGAAGTCACTCAAAGCAAGGGACTCTACACTTCCTACTAATTTCTGACAGCTGTAACTAGGGCTGGGTGGTATATATTGTACGATATATTGATATTCTTTTTATAAGCGATATTGTATGAGGCAGTATATATCGATATACAGTAGTTTGATACGAGCACGCTGAAAAAGGACACAGAGTGAGCTGCTGTGGGGAAAGTGCATAATCCAATTTGTCCTAAACATGAGATGCTTATATAAGGGCTTTAAAATAACTCGTAAGATATAGTTAACACGTATAGTTTAAAGTGGTTTATCCTGTCAGATGCTCTGACAGACACATGCTGCTGACAGAGACGCTACTTGTGCTGTTTAATGCGTTTGATATGTGTTCCAAAAAAATAAAAAATACAGAGATTTTTTTTTTTTTTGGCCATATCGCTCAGCCCTAGCTGTAACCCTCCAACATTTTAGTTGTAATCTACAGTGGTTACTGTTCTCTAATTTTGATCACTGTTTTTTTTTTCCACAAAATAAATGTTTTTGTTGAAATGCCTTGGTTATTTTGTCAAAGTGTTAGTGGAACAGAGTTATATCTACAGCTAATATTTCTTTAAATTTTAAGCGATGAAGATGATCAATATTTCAGAAAAAAATTAAGTATTTATAGATTGTTCTCTAATTTTGATCTCCACTGTATGTATGTACAGTGCACAGCATAAATGAGTACACCCCCTCTGAAACTTAACAAATTCAGCAATTACTCTTTGCTTAGAAGACAGAGATTTTTTAGAGATATAATATTCCAGCAAGTCTGCTTGATCGGTTACCAAAGAAGAATGTTAAAATGATTCAAGAAAATACCATTTTCTTATCAAAGTGATAAAATGTTGTGTTGCAAAAATGAGTACACCCTCTTGAAAGTTACTAAATAAAACAAAACAAAAAAAAAATTCTGGTGTAAGGTTAAGGCAAGTATTGATCAACAGGTAAGTATGTTGAACCAAAACTGTTAAAGGTAAGTAATTTCTTGATAATTAAGTGTTATATGGCCCACTGAATCATACTCAGACTTGATGCTGACAACAATTAAACCACTTGAGAGAGAACTGTCTGGAGATTTATTTCGTAGCATAAAAGAGGACAATGGTACAAGAGGAATAGCAAATGATTGTTTTAAGTGTGAAAATATAGCCAAAGTAACAGAAATTCAAAAACAATGGACTTGTGAAAAGGCCCCTGAAATAATCAGGTCTTCACTTTAAGCTTTCATTTAAAATGGGCTAAGTTTCTTATTTTACAGATATTAATGGCATGTATTTTTCTGTTTTTATTAAGAATATGTTTAATACATTTCAATTTTGCCATCTTTCTATGAATTATATAGTGAACTTTTGTGTTCTACAATTTTGCCTTGATTTTTATTTCAACTTTTATATTGAATAGTATGATGTTGAAGAATATTGCCGGAAGAAAGAGATCACTGTCAGAGGCTCCGGCTGTCCAAAGCCTGTCACCAACTTCCATCAAGCTCAATTCCCTCGTGAGTTTAATTCATATCAGAATCACTGTTCTTTTTGAATTGATTTTGAATGGAATCTGTTCAACAATATTCATGCACGCACAGGACAAATGTTTGCATGCCAGTTTTTTTCTTTTCAGTGAGTGTGTTGAATTTTTTTTTTCTTTGTCTGGCAATGAAAACACACTCATTAATAAAATTTCCTCTTCTTGTAGTATTTTCTTCCAGTAAAAATCACACTGCCACCTACAGCTACATTTTTAAACAGTGCAGTGATGTCCGATTTTATGTTTTTATCCTTTGGAATTAGGAAAAGATAGTAAGGAAATTTGAAAGAAATGTTTTTGTTCTGTCATAAGCCAACGTTGATGTTAAAAACATCAGGTCTTGTAGAGCAGTGATTGCATATAAGAATATTGAAGTGATGTTTCTGTGTTTTAAGAATATGTGATGGATGTGCTGCTGCAGCAGAACTTTAAGGAGCCCACTGCTATCCAGGCTCAAGGTTTTCCTTTGGCTCTCAGTGGCAGGGACATGGTGGGCATTGCTCAGACCGGCTCCGGAAAAACACTGGCTGTAAGAGACCCACATTTACAACCTACAGCCATAGAAAATGCACATACTCGAGTATCCATCCCAAGTGATCTCATGTTTACTCATTTCAATATCCTCAACAGTATCTGCTGCCTGCCATAGTGCATATTAACCATCAGCCCTACCTGGAGAGAGGGGATGGGCCCATTGTAAGTTGCCAAACAACTTTTACCTCAATAATTAGGCACTGATTAAGAACCGGAACAATATACAATTGTTTTTTGATGTACTGTAGGACCAGAATGAATCCATAGTGCTTTGTTAGCACATTCTTCAGTTATGCCATTTTTTTCCTGCTCTCTGTTCTGTTTAGTGTCTTGTGTTGGCACCGACGCGTGAATTAGCCCAGCAGGTGCAGCAAGTGGCTTATGACTATGGCAAATCATCTCGGATCAAGAGTACCTGTGTTTATGGTGGAGCCCCTAAGGGTCCACAGATCAGAGATTTAGAAAGAGGTATGGGAACTAACCCACATCTACAACTCTTTTTTTTTTATACAGTATACCTGTTGTTAATGCATATTGATATTATCATCTTTTAGGGCTGCATGATAATGATAATCAAGGTTATTTGCTCAAAATTATAATCATGATTACTCTGAGAACAGTTTTTATTTTTTACTTGCTGTCAGACTAAATGTACATAATTAAAGCCTTTGCCAGTAAAAATAGCACATAGTAACCTGGTCAGTTTGACCAAATGAGCTGTACATTTTCTGTCATGCTCTATTTTTATCCTTCTGGAAAATAATATAGCACTCGGCCTGCTCTCCCAATTTAATGAATGATATCCCATGAATAATTTACTGGAATGCACTGATATAGACTTAAATTTATTACTACAGTAATATTTAAGACATCTGTAATGTTGCTGTTGAAAGACTAATCTGAGCTCTTGGGGTTAGTCTTGGTCTGCTTTTCGTTTTTTTATGTTTAATGATAGAGGTGTGAGGAGAATAACATCACCTCATTTTAGAAAATGTATATTTTGAAAATTGTAAGTCTGTTATTACATTCATAAAGCAAAACTTTAAACAAGTTCATTGGTAGTCGCTGATTGTCAACATTTCAATGGAAGTTACTCTCCCATAAGTTGTGCAAAGTGTCATGGGCTGTAGGAAAAAGGTGGATAGAGCTGTGGTTCTCAACCCTTTTCCTGAACAAGTGTAATAGTAACTCTGATTATTTTTGGATTAATTGACCAGCAACACTTAAGGGCTTTTCTTTCAGTAAACATTGTTTGACTTCCTAAAGGTGTTGAAATCTGCATTGCCACACCTGGCCGTCTGATCGATTTCCTGGAGGCAGGAAAAACCAACCTGCGCCGTTGCACCTACCTAGTGCTGGATGAGGCTGATCGTATGTTGGACATGGGATTTGAACCCCAAATCCGCAAAATTGTTGACCAAATTAGAGTAAGTACAGTTTTCACTTGGAACATGTACAGTATTTAAAAGTTCATGGATGTTAACATTACATACATATTCTTCTAGATCAGGGGTCTTCAACGTTTTTCAGGGCAAGAACCCCTTATATATAGAGGCAATAGAGACATGGAGCAGGGACTCCCTGATACAAGCTGAGCTACATGTTAAGCATATAGCCTTCGTTATTAATAGAAACTAACCATATTATTATTAAGAATAAATTATATGTATATTAAGAGGGTAGATCAGAACTATGCACATTATTGTTGTTTTGACGCTTTCTCTGTGCCGTTTTAAATCCCATAATACACCGCGCGAGCGTTTAAGCTCAACTTCCATAGGAATGAATTGAAATCGCTCGCTACGTGCCAGTGCAAACGCACCGTTAAGCTTCAAGTTTACTAAAACTTAACATTTCAATTTTACTAGGAGATTGACAATTAAAGGTCACATATTTTACACCTTTCTGGAGTTTTATTTTAGGATTTGATGTCCTTAAGAATATATATTTGCGGTATAAGTAACATGTTTCCGTGTTGTTGCTGCTCAGCAATGGCATGGACGCGATGTTGTCTGGGGGTTTGGCAAAAGGAGAGTGGGACTGTGGGCGGTGCTCGGGGTGGTGACTGAAGGCGGTGACTGTGTAGTTCTGATGTCAACTTTTTACGGAAGTCACAACGGTTCGTGAAAAATCACAGCTACTTTATGCAGGCTGTGTGCATTTTACTGTAGACTGACTGTTTTGAAACTTATATGGTAGTTAAATAGCCCCTAGACCTAAATTATCTTGGAAAAAAGCCAGGAAATTTCAGTTTTGACAATATGGGACCTTTAAGAATCAAATCGCTGAGTATCTGAAATTAGTGAGGGTTTTCTAATTAAGTGCAGATGTAATGTGTAAGCAAGGGCTCCACCATGACAAGAATAGCAATGTACAGTGAGACATTTAAGATTATTTACAAGGTATTACTTTTACAAATAATTGGAATGGAATTTAAAAGATATATTTGATACAAATATTTTTCTAGTAATCTGTTAGTCTGCATTTACTTTGCGTATATCTATTTTGACATTCCATATTTTTGTCCCGTGCTAGGATCACTGTCAATCGCAGCTTCAGACTGAATCACACATTTATATGTAGATGTCACTTCCAAAACTTTGCAGCGTGTAATTAGCCGTCAGTCCTATTAGCAGCATAAAAAAACAATACTTTTATTCAACGGATTATAGCTATATAGCCTCGAAGGTGCGAAAGACCGCTGCCTTTACAATCACTAAAAAGCTGTCCCTCATCTCAGTTCGCGATCTCACAGCGTTCCATTAAAATCAACAAAGTTATCTACACTGCATAATGAATCTCTTATTGTAATGAATCGTTAATGAGAGAGGATTAGCGAGAGCGAGCATAACTCAGCACTGAACAAAAACTGCCATTTTAAGCATTGAGTGGATTCTAACTTAAACACCCCTGATTGGCCATTGTGTTCAAGAGATCAACAAACATGTCTGTGATTGGCATTGGCTCAAACTCAGAAATGCAATAGAGCGTTTGCTAAATCTGTTTCGCCAGTAATATTATATCATTACAGTATCAACTGAGGGTGCTCTTGCTTTCGTTTCAGGGTGCTTATATTTAAAATTGACTTTGTGTTGTTGTTTTTTTTACCTATGTTTAAATTTTTTTTACAAAAAAAAATATTTGTGATAAAACATTAATTGGCGGACCCCTGCAGTACCGAAGCGGACCCCCGGTTGAAGACCCTTGTTCTAGACTTAAAGTTGAAGCTCTGAATATATTTAATTATGATAAATCTTTTAATAGGGCTGTAAAATCTATTAATCATGATTAATCGCTTCCAAAATAAAAATGTGTTTACATAATATATGTGTGTGCACTGTGTATATTTATATATATATAAATACACATATGTACATGTATATATTTAAGAAATATATAATTTATATATGAATTATATATACATTTATATTACATATATTTCTTAAATATATACATGTATGTGTGTGTATTTATATATACATATAAATAAATACAGTGCACACACCTCCGTGACTATGTCCAAATCAATATAGGAGCTCTAGAACTGAGCGCAAACCACAACATCCTGCAGATAGTGGACGTCTGCATGGAGAATGAAAAAGACACCAAGTGAGCTGATTTAACCATGTATCTAATAAAGTGTTGGATATGACATTTTATGAGCTTTTAATAAGTTATTTGGGTATTGTGATTTGTGTTGGTTTACTTTCCTGTTTGCCTGTACAAATCAAGATGAAAATGTTCCAAATAATTTTTTTTGTGCTTAAAGGCTGATTCAGCTGATGGAGGAAATCATGGCTGAAAAGGAGAACAAAACAATCATCTTTGTCGAGACAAAGAAACGTTGTGATGAACTTACTCAGAGGATGCGAAGAGATGGGTGAGAGATCTTTATAATCCCTCATATTTAAAAACAGGTTTTTATAAAAATCATATAAAATGCTGATGTAATGTATGTTGTGTCTTTATTCAGGTGGCCTGCAATGTGTATTCATGGTGACAAGAGCCAACCAGAGAGGGACTGGGTACTATCAGGTAAAGTTTTTAAGCTTCATATTTTATTAAAGAAGGCTATCACAATTTGGCCTGCCTGTTCTCATTATGTTGCACCTTGTATTTCCAGAGTTCCGCAGTGGAAAAGCTCCAATTTTGATTGCTACTGACGTTGCCTCACGGGGTCTGGGTATGTTCTGACACTTCATTCTTATCCAGAAACCATATCTGAATTTTATTTTTTAAATACAGAACTGAATGTTTTTTGATATCCAGTAAATAATTCAGACAGTATATAGTGAACACACTGACAACTACAACATTGACACATTCAGTCACATATTTTTAGTTTTAAAATTTTAGCTGACGTCTCAAACTTTTGTGCCAATAAAGAGAGCCACTGGTTAAGCAGATGTCATTTGCAGGGATGCAAACATCTTTTTGGAGAAGTTTGTTGTTTTGCAAAAATTGGTCACTTTCATAATTTGTGCTATAAGGTTTGACTTTAAAAGCTTTAACCTTACAATCATGAAATCATAAAAACTGATTGAAATGTGTGTTTGAAGCTTATTCTTTCACGAAAAATTCAGACTGAACATGTCCTCTGATATGTAGTTGTCTCACCTTTTTGACCTCTTATGTGTTTGCATCCCTGCAAACAACTAATCAAACAGTGTTTTCAAATTAATGTTACATTTATTTTGTGTCACAGACACCTAAATGATTGTATTATGATAAATAATGACAGCGCAAATAAGCACCCCAACATCATATCATATGAATAACAACATATCAGTAACATATCAATGAAACATGGTCCATGCTTTCTGGGGGAATTTAAAGGTCCCATATTGTCAAAACTGAAATTTCCTGGCTTTTTTCACGATAACTGAGGTCTAGGGGCTATTTAACTACCATATAAGTTTCAAAACAGTCAGTCCACAGTAAAATGCACACAGCCTGCATAAAGTAGCTGTGATTTTTCACGAACCGTTGTGAATTCCGTAAAAAGTTGACGTCAGAACTACACAGTCACCGCCTTCAGTCACCACCCCGAGCACTGCCCACCGTCCCACTCTCCTTTTGCCAAACCCCCAGACAACATCGCGTCCATGCCATTGCTGAGCAACAACAACAGGAAACATGTCGAAAAGGTTAACTTTAACCACGAAACCAGATCGGCCGACCTGTAACGTTACACTCTCACTCAAAGGATGGACGATCTGACAGGATTGTTACTATGAGGTGGATCACATCTAACGTGTATAGTAAAGACAAACTCACCGTGTCTATCTAGTCATGATGAAGATGTATATACATTTCAATTTCAGAAGGCAACTATTTTTACAGCTACATTATTGTTCCAGCCACAATCAATCACAAATGATTATATATAAATTGTCAGTTTGTTG
>NW_015542350.1:319514-330410 GCF_001515605.1 Sinocyclocheilus anshuiensis
GATCACATTTCTAATTTGAGGCTGTATTACGTCGATTCTGGCACCCAACATCACAACAAGATGATATTTTAAGCTTCTCGTGTAGCCGAATCTGCGCTGGTTTGAATGGACCGCCTCCAGTTTCCCCTTTGTTTTGCTGCCTCCAGCTAGCACTGTGACGTCGGCTGACCCTAGTTACCTGTGGTTGGCCTGGCCGTGCGTCACTCAGAAAACAACAGGCCAATCAGAAGAGAGGCTCATGAATATTAATTAGACAGGCCAAAATCGACCTGTTCTCAGCAGAGCTCCTGAGAGAGGAGCTGTAAAAATATATTGAGATGGTTTTTGGTACTTATACCGCAAATATATATTCTTAAGGACATCAAAACCTAAAATAAAACTCCAGAAAGGTGTAAAATATGTGACCTTTAAAACCTGCCTTTGAAAATGGGTGTTCTCACTGAAAACTATTTGCAATGGCTGTGCCATTCATTTTTAAAGTTGGCAGTATCCACCAATGTGATCTTTGCTGATGCAACAAAGTTTAGTGGACCTCAACTATAAAAATGAGCTGTGAATCCTCGTAAAAAATTAGCTGTGATCCACCACCTGATACAGTTATTAGTCAAGTAGCAACACTCACTAGCAACCAACAGCCCAGAAACTCAGTAACATCTTGTGATTTAATCACTATCAGTGTGAACTCCCCCTTTATTTTTCTTTAGCTTCAGCTTGATGAACAGAGTGAGAAGAATACTGTATTACATGTACTTAAAGGCTCAGGTATACTTCTATACTTCACATTCTACTCTGCCTCATGCACAGTTGACCATGCGAGCCTTCCACTAGTGAATCTTTCTTTTTAATCACTCAAAGACTTCTACATTGGCAGTTGTCTGCGCACAAGTCTGCACAGATGCAGGCTGTGTGCGTGGACATCCGTGGACAAAAATTGTCACAGACTGTCCACAATATGGTGCAAAATGCGGACAAGTGAAGTATACTTTGGGCTTAAGATTTGTCAGACTTTAGTTAGGAACAAAAGTTTTTAATGCATGGTGCTTAAATTTAAAATAGTCACCTGAATTTTACTTGTTTCGCATTCTCTTGGTTTGGACCTTAATGCTTTCTTTCATTTACAGTTGGAAAAACATCACGTACAGTACATTTTGCGATCATTTGGTTGGATATTTTTACCTTCAGCCACTCTTTTTTCTCTCTCTACTCTCTCCTATCCTTTCCTCTCTTAGCTTTGCTTCCCAGCCTTTACTTGTTTTGAGCAATATACTTATTTATTTATGAATTGTCAGGTTCACATTTAATTATAAAAATGACTCTGGGCTGACGGTGACTGACTGGAGGGCTGCTATGTCAGTTTCCATATTCACAAGCTGTTCCACACGTTAAAGTTGTGCTGTCTGTTTCTTGTTACTGATGTAAAAACCCTCACGCACGTGGGGCTCACCGGCTCGCTGTTGACCCTAGCACGGATCTAGGGGAGCTGCTATCCTTCTCTCCTCTTCCCTGGGTCCTAATTCCAGTCTCCTTCCTGAACAAATGTGTGCACGTGTTCAGTTATTTAGCAAGATGTTAATCAATAGTCATGGTCAGAATACAGTTGGTCAGAATTATTTTTATTTTTTTTCTCAGAAATATTTTACTTAAAGGGGTCATATGATGCGTATATTTTTCCTTTTCTTTAGTGTGTTATGTAGCTATTTGTGCATGTATAAGATCTGCAGAGTTAGAGAGCTCAAAGTCTCACACAAAAAGATTTATTCTATCTAAAAGAGAAGGCTGATCCAGATCGTGCTAAAACGCCTCATTCAAACACACCCCCACATGTCTACATCCCGATGTGGAAATATTTGTGTAATGCTGCCCAAATGTTCATGCAAAGAAAGAAGGCGTGGTTTCAGGAACCGCAGTAGTGTTGATGCAGCCATGTTAGGGAGACGCTGTGTGTTTATGTGCGAAAGCAAAAGCTCTTTATTTGGACTTCCGAAAGTAGATGCAATGAGGAATCATTGGTTAAGATTTATTTACAACAGAACAGCACAACCAAGATGTTCGAATTTGTTTAACACATTTTATGGACGACAGTTTTGTGAACCTGAGTAGCCTACAAGGCTGGCTGTGCAAAGGCTATTTAAAAAAAAAAATGGGTCAGTTCCGACTTCGCTATGACAATCTGGCGCTTATTCTGAATCAGCTACTGTAAGTATGTTTTCTTAATAGTTTAAGTATTTGCTATTGACTGTTCAAATGCGGAGTTTTGCATCGTGTAGAGTATCGCGTTGTGTGTGTGTGTGTGTGTGTGCGTAAGAGAGAGACAGAGAGAGGTCACATCACAGTGGAGTCAGCTTTCTTAATCGCGGCTTGTGTACTGCAATTACATATGAGCATCATCACTGTGTCTGTCACGTGACTGTCCCCCTTTCGGGCTTGAACTGATGGTAAAACTAAGGACATTATTTACTGTCTTTACATTTATGTTGAAAGCTGAAGCTCGCGATTATGGAAAGGGGCGTTACATTTCCGACGCGTGCTGCGTGCTTTTGGTGTTCGGCCAATCACAATGCACTGGGTCAGCTGGCCAATCAGAGCAGACTGTGCTTGTCGGAAGGAGGGGCTTTGTAGAAAACGACACATTTGAGAGTGGTAGGGCATAGAGGAACTACAATAATGTACAGTATTTGAAAAAGAATGTGTTTTTTGAACATTAAAGCATGTCAACATATTCTGTTACACCAAATACACAAAATAATGATCTTTAAAATAGCATCATATGACCCCTTTAAATGTGTGCACTTTTTTTTTTTTTTAATCACTCTTATCTTTGTGAGATCATTGTTAACCCAGATATTAGAAATTGCTATTTTGTTTTGTTTGGGTTATGCCAGAGGGTCTTACACTATTACTGTTCTTTTTCCCCTTCAGGATTTTTGACTTCCTAACTGGCAGCTTAGGGATGCTGTGCTATTTTGACACAGTGGCCTCCCTCTACCATGTAACCAGAGCTCTATCAGACACTGGCACATTTCTTGATATGGATAGACTCCCTCAGCTGCTCCTTATCTGTAGCCTTAAGGGCTAGTGGCATCAACTAGCTTAAATTTCTTTATTTTTTTTACCTCAAACTCTTGATTGGCCGTTAAAAAAAATCTCAAAGGATACTATGGCCCCTTAGAGCTCTGTTAGATTCCAGAAAAGTCTGCCCCTAAGATAGATCTGGGGCCGAATGGCCACGGATTGATTAAGAGAGAGGGAGAGAGAAAGTTAAGAGTGCTGGATACAGTCCGGTCCGGTTTGTGGAGGCCCTGCAACCCAGTGAGAGAGAGAGAACTGGGGCAGAGCCGGTTCTGCTCCCGCCTGGCGTTGCTGGGACAGGGCCGAGGGTGAAGGGGGGGCAGCTCAGCGCGTGAGCCCACATTAACCTCTTCCTCTTGGGCCGCTCCACAGGACCCAGGACTGATCCCAGCCAAGAGTAACCTAACCTAGGGTAAGTACCTGATCATGCCCTAGTCACTGCCCTGTTCATGAGAACTGTTTCCATAGTGTGGCAAATGTCCTTTAAGTATGTTTAAACGTATGTGGTAAGTGCCATGGTAGATTAGACCATTATTGTACTGTATATGTATAGCAAATTGCATTTTTATTGAGATATCTAAAATAGTATTATCTATCATTATCATTTTCTAAAAGGAGACTGTTTTCTTTTAGGGTCAATAGCAGTGTTGTTAGAGCCCCTTTTGAACCGTAATGAGAAACAGACTTTTAAGATGTTGTGTGTCCAGGAAAAAAAAAATCACATTTGTTTAACAAACTCTTGACATTTCTCATCTTTAATACCACCTCAAGTGTTGCTTGACACAATTAGTTTTGATATAAACTGAATTATATTGTTAATGTATTGACAGTTAATGTAATACTTGAGGCTAGATAAGCTGTTTATCTATGGAATAGGTAAGTAGCAAGTCCTCAAAGTCTAAAGTTTTGTCATTTATTTTATTCTGTAGTGTTTGTCTGCTTAAGGCGGTGTCTCACTAGCTGACTGAAAACATATTTTGGTCTCTTCTGTTGGGTTAGGTTGCTGTTTATTTGAATGATGGGAACAGTGTTTTCTGAAATCGGGAAACGGTTCATGTGAACTAGGGATGCTCCGATCGATCGGCCGGAGATCGGTATCGGC
The DNA here is from genome assembly GCF_001515605.1 of Sinocyclocheilus anshuiensis. Taxonomy (NCBI): domain Eukaryota; kingdom Metazoa; phylum Chordata; class Actinopteri; order Cypriniformes; family Cyprinidae; genus Sinocyclocheilus; species Sinocyclocheilus anshuiensis. Next base: position 323,686 of record NW_015542350.1, read on the forward strand.
CGATAATCACATTTTATGACTCGATCGGTACTCACTACACTTGGCCGATCTCACGAACCGATCGCAGTTTGATGACGTCAACGCGTGACGATGTACATGATGCGTGGGGACATAAATGATTTGGCGCCACAGTCAAGTCATCGCCGGTGTGGAAATGCAATGACGTTTCGAGAAACAATGAAAAATTCGCTATTTGTCATGTATGTTTTGCATGATGATATGATGAATAGATGGTTAATTTTTAACAGCAGATTCAGTGACGTTAGAGCTTGTTACGGCTCCATGGGGACCGGAGCTGATCGCGGCCGCTCTAGTCAGTGTTTGTGTTTATGAGCCAGCCGCAGCACGTTTCTGAAGCGGCTCTCCGCGCTGCTTGGCTAAAAATAGTCTTTTGTGAGGTGTCACAGCGTGGAGGACGGAACAAAACCTCGTCGGAGCCGTAAGGTATAACGGTAACATAATACACTGGTCGTGGGCTGCTTTTAAATGAACATTTATTTATAAAACAAAATATCATAAATTAGACGGACTTACTGAAAATGCGAATTAATTCTCTGCCAGCAGGAGGTGCTTTAAAGTGGGAGAAACTTAACCTGGGAAAGGTTTCCCCAGTAACGGCTGTACACAAAGCAGCATTGAGCTCACAAACACTGCTTTATCAGGCATATAACAATCAAGATTAAATGAAAATGACAACGAAAATTTTCTAAAGATAGTCTTCCTTCAGAAATACAGTGATATAAAAACACCGCGCCTCGTTTTTATTGTTAAACGTGCAGTACGTGCTCATGTTTATTCAATGAAGCCTTTTGGAAAATCTGTCAGTTTTGATATTGTGGTGAGCGCCACAAATAAATAAATGTATGGGAAACACATCCCACAGCACAACCACCTGAGCCCAACTTCAGTCTACTCATCACCTTAACTTTAACGGCGTTTGTAGCCGGCGCCATAGCCAGACTGATAAACAAACACAGACCGGAAGTGAATTTCAGGCCAGGCGCGTGCTCCCGATGAAACCGTCTATATAAAGGTTGACGCATCAGAATCGGCATCGGTATCGGCCGATCACCATGACAAGAAATCGGTACTCAGTATCGGCTGCAAAAATCCTGATCGGAGCATCCCTAATGTGAACTTCTATACAGTTTGCTGCTGATAACCACAGTCCTAAATCGTATGGTTTGTCAAGATGTGTCAGGGATCACTTTCCTGACAACGGGGATGATAAATGTAGAAAATTAATCTTGCATTCTTTGGAACCTTTGCAATACATTTGCAGAAACAAACAACAAAAAAAATAGTGAGGGGAGTGGTTCTCCTGTGCAGTCTTTACTAAGCAGCAGAAGTAAACAGCTGCGGCTGTTGAGGAAAAAGTTTGGATCAGATCCGAGCAGGACTGTGGCTTGTCAGTTCTTCAGAAGCTCAGTGCTATGTCCACAAGCATCCCTCTTCACCACCTGAACGATAATTTCAAACTAGACTAAAGTTGACTTCAAGTCACAGCAAGGACTTAATGCTCCATCAAAGAGAGTTTCTCCATCAGAAATTGACTGAAAAATCGGCTAGTGAGACTCTCTTTAAGTTGACTTTAAGACAGACCTTTTTCTGAATGATTAATATTATAGTGATGCACCAATATTTTAGCAAACAAAAATATTTTGGGGGGCCCGAAATCATTGACCAAAACGGTGACATTTAATTAGCGCTTCTTTGATGGCACATTTTGACTGTCAGTGTCTACTATGTGCACAACATAGATAAGCTACAACATGTACACGTGAGCTGTGTGGATGCTAGGGCTAGGTTGACAATATTGATTTTTTTAGTTTTTAATCAATCTTCATTTTGATGAACCAAGATCTCTTAGTCTATGATGTTTTCATTTAATGCATTAACAAAACATTATTTGTAGTGTGCCTATTATCCAATGTTCACAATAAGCTTTGTGCTTTAAGCAAAGTCCAATAGTAGAGAGTGTGTCTTGGGGTTCTGGTGCTGTAAGGTCAAGGTGCTCTCTGGTCTAGGGTTTATAACAGTCCATCAAAGAATAGTTCAGAAGCAAAGCACAGCTTTGTGCTTTGCTACTTTTAATATGAAACAAAGACTGAGCTTTCATATTTGGTCAATTTTATAATGAAATTTATACAAGAAATGTCATATTAACTCTCTTTGGTGTGGTGTGACAGATTGCTGTAGCAATCTCAGTTCAAGTAGCAGCACAGTGTCCGTGAACCAGCCATCTCTTCCTGTTTACTGCTAGTTGTATAACAGAATAAATTTGACCATCAGGTGTTAAAAGAAACAGTACAACTCACTGACATGTATCATGTCTTATGTAATCACTCATTGAGTGTTGCAAACAAGGAAAGTAACTTACATTTACCTCAGGAAAGCCATTCAATGTCCATTGCTCGTTAGAAAAAAGAGAGAAAAACGCTAGAGAGGAGCATTTTGCTAAATATATACACTGTCTTCCTTATTCAAGCTATGTTTGAAAAGGTTTGTCATGAAGTTTTCATTAGTCAGTTTAAATGTTTATTTCAACAACAAATTGGAGTAGAAACATAATTATATCATTAAAAAGTTGATAAAACTGACTTGTGTGCAATTTGAGTGTTTATATACAATTACGTTTTTATTTGAGTCTCACATATGAAAGCATATTGCATATTCTTTGGTATTTGGCTAAATTAAAACTTAAGGTTTCGTGTTTTAGTAAAAAAATCATTTTGGTGCATCACTATTATACATTTAAGACTTGGATATTTCTGACTGCTGATGATGGCATACAAAAATACTCTTTCAAACATTTTCAAGTGTATTCATGTCATTGGATAACTTTAGAATTGAAAGCCTATTCAGAGCTCCCTAAGAGATGAGATCCCAAACCCAGATGGCTGAATAATGCCACTGTTGCTGTCGCAGTGAACTAGGCAATGGTCCATTCCTTCTGCCTACCTCACTTTCTAATTTAAATTATTTTCTTCCTCCATAATTTCTTGACCTTGGCCCCATGAAGATGTGGAGGATGTTAAATTTGTCATCAACTATGACTATCCAAACTCTTCTGAGGATTATGTTCATCGCATTGGGCGCACAGCCCGCAGCACCAACAAAGGTACAGCCTATACCTTCTTCACACCTGGTAACCTTCGGCAGGCTCGTGATCTGGTCCGGGTTCTTGAGGAGGCTAGACAGGCCATCAACCCCAAACTACTGCAGCTGGTGAACACAGGTCGTGGGGGAGGGGGAGGTGAGCATTTTAAATGAGCTGTAGTTGGGCATGCATATTTCAATTTGTATTATGTCCTTTGAGTGAAAAACTTAATTTCCAGGCTAGTCGGACACCTTTTGGAGGTAAGTTTCTTTCAAAATTTCTTATCACTAGCCTAATCCCTGGACTCTCACTGGCTACTTCCGTAGGTGGAAGGATGCGTTATCGTGGCAGCAACTCAACCTCAAATAACCCCAACCTGATGTACCAGGATGAATGTGATCGCCACATGCGCTCTGTAACCGGAAGTAACAAAGGCAGCCGCAGCAACAACTTGAGCCGTGATGGAAGGTCAGGTGGGAGCAGCCGTGACGACCGTATGTCCTCTTCTTCTTACAGAGACCGCAGCAGGGATGGACGAAACAACTACAACTCGGGACCCTCCTACAACAGTGGAGGAGGTGACCAATTCCAGAGCTGTGGGGGCGGAGGAGGGGGGCAGTATGGCTCCAGAGGGGGAGGCTCACATCCAGGTGGGGGTGCAGGAGGGCAAGATCAGGCTGGACCTCCCCAAGGTCTGTTTGGAGCACCTCCACCAACTCCTCAGCCTGGGCCAGGTCCGCAACCACTCATGGCACAGCAGTTCCCTCCTCCACCACAGCCTATCATGGGGTTCATGGGTTCTGGGCCATACCCATTTGCCTCACCACCACCACCCCTTCCTCCCCCTCCTAGAAAGTAGCATCCAGAAAAACGCATTTTAAACCCCAGAGAAAAAGAATAACTTTATTTCCCTTAAATACATATTTGCACTACATTCACTTCTCTGTATGTTTAGTCTCTGTATTAGTTTTTGGCAAATGTACATAATAGCAATACCAATATTATTTACACTTCATCAGGTTGGATAGACATTAATGATCTGGAATGGAACGGACTTCATCACAGACCTTTAAATGTAAGGAGTGACACAAACTAGAATTGTTTAATTTGGGAACAGTGATTTCAATTCCTGTCTACAGAGAATTCATATGCAGCAGCATCCTGATTCCAATATAACGGAAGAACCGTTATTTAAATTACCTGTGTTATCTTGAGTACACAATTCTTCAATTATCTCTTACGGGAATGGTAAGGGTGAAATTATTCATTAAACTACTGCATTGAGAGAGCCCAGATTAGATGTGGAACCATCAGGGATTTACAAAAACAAAAGACAATCTCAACCAAAAAGGGCAAATGCTTCTGTTACACAGCCAATTTAAAAAAAAAAGCATCAACACAAAATGTCTATATTCACATTAGCATGAAAAAAAAAATCTGATTAGGCACGTACGGTACAAGACATCAGCGTGAAGTTCAAGAGCAGTACAGTGCACATTGGGGCTATTTTAGGGCAATCGTAAATTAAGAAGAAAAAATTACATTGAATGACATGGGGCTATGTGATTTGTAATATATAGAGCATTTGAATTTAAAGTATTTCTTGCAAATAAATTGATTTTTTAGTTGCCATTAAAACCACATGCAGCCTGACAATACAATCACACACACACAAAAAGATCAAGAATGTGTGCAAGTGAACAAAACCTATTAATCAACACAATGAAAATGAAACAATTAGTGCAGAAAATTAACCTGCTATATGCCATTACAGCTGACAGACTCCCATTATCTCAATTCACACATGGAAATAATGTCCTAAATGACCACAAAACTCTTAACTTTCAAACATTTAAAGCTTCATACAAAAAGGGCCTGACATACCAGAAAACAAAATAAAGCTGAAAGAAAGAAAGAACAACTGGAATTAAAAATAACATGAGTTCATTTAAAGGCCTCATTCAGACATTAAGGAGAGGACAGAAGGATATGGACCAAAGGCAGAGTCATTGACATAGTCTGGATATGAACTGCCATAAGGAAGTAGAGGGGCCACTAGCAGGAAATCAGTCTGTTCTTTTAAAGGTTTCCCCAGGACTCTGGTGGAGGGAACTGCTCTACATCTCCGCTCTCATCATGTGATTCTTGTCCTAAATCAAATGTCAGTTTGTATCTCAACCGCACCTTCTCCTTCAAAAAGAAAGAAAACTTGTATGAAATTATGAACTTGAAGAAATGCAATGTAATCAGATATTTGCAAATCAGCAACATAGACAGCCACACGTGTATGACATAAGCTACAAACCATAACCCTCAGAGTTGGTAAGCTTTCCTGACAAATTATACCCAATTTTTTTGCATAGGGCTGCAACAGTACACAAAATTCATGTTTCAGTACATACCTCAATATTGGAGTCAGTTTGGTAAGTAGAGAGAAAAATAATCTGTCTCGAAATTATTAATCATGTAAAAACAATGGCAGTTATAAGTCTTCCTTTCACTGCCAAATGTCAGGTTTCAGATATAAATTTTTATTTAAAATTTTCATTTTACGGGTTTTTTTTTTTTTTTCAGACAACAAATTGTGAGTGTGTCTACATAGAAACTGTGAATAATAATTAATTTGATAACATAAAATGACTTCAGCAGTGATTTTTCATACAGTACCTTATAAATAAGCGCAGTTGTAGGGGGGATCTTATTTCCAGTATATTTGGTCTTGTTAGTTCTTGCTCCAAAATGTTTTTTTTTCTCTCCATTTGGTGCACTCTGTCATTTTAAGTACCGTACTGATAGCCCTATATCTGCATCCAATATATATGTACCACTGCAGCCCAACTACTACATAATATTCTCCGAATACATCTGTTTATTTACCTTGTGAGGGTTGGCTAAAAGCAGGACCTGTGTAATGGCGGCAGGGGGCAATAAAGGATTGAAGGCAGGTAAATCTGATCCCGATGGTGGCTGCAGCTTTACTCTCATAGTCTGCACATACATACAAGCATACAGCTTCAATACAGAATTCTAGAGAGATTGACTAGAGATGGATGATAAATAGAGCTACCTTAGGAACAGCCGCCTGGAATTGTACATTTGTGATGGGCACAGGGGCAGATGACAACATGGAGATTATCACCACTAAAACATCTGGCCGTGCTGGTGGAGAGTCTCTTGCAAAATGGAACAGAATTCGAAGGCTGTGTTTATCAAAGATTGTCACAGGTAACAAGCTACCTGTTGCAGATAGGAAACAACAACTGGGTCAACACATCCTTACATTAAAACAACAAAAACAGCATTCACAATGTCACCACAATTTTCAGAGTATAGACAACTAAACATTTATTCACTCATGTAAATCCAAACCATTTAATTTTCTTTCTTCCATGGAACACATCTTTAAAAACCGTACTAGTCACTCTTTTTCATACAATTAGTCCCCATGCAGACTGAGGCCTTCAGGCGTCAAAAAGAACATAAAGGCACCATAAAAGAGGTCCATATGATTGTTTGCCATCTTTCAAGTCTTCAAAAGTAATATGATAGCTTTCTGAGGAAAAGACTGAAATGTAAACTCTTTTGATAACGGGCGTAAATTTCGTCTAACAGTTGGGGGGGGGGG
>NW_015542350.1:330757-332727 GCF_001515605.1 Sinocyclocheilus anshuiensis
TCTCAAGATACATTTTTTTAAGGGGACACAAATAATACAGCTAAAACTGTACTTGTAAGGATATGTACTTAGAAGAATGGCTTACTATTAGTGCAGTAGGGAGACCGTGCCAAATTAGACAACTTCCAGCTGTTGTGGTCACGCCGTGACAGCGCTCGTGTCCGTTGTAGACATTACTGTCCGTCACAGTGTTGCCAAGTCCGTGGTTTTACTGTGGAATTGGGCTACTTTATCACTGTTGCCACGGGTTGTTTTTCATGTCCGCGGGTTGAAGCGACCCCAATAACGTGTATTTTAGACCCCGGAACGTGATTTTTACTGGGGGACCCCCTCGAAACGCAGATAGTTTGGGCTAGTTTTCAGTAGCAATTGGGCGGGTTTTGTTATGAAAACCTGGCAACCCTTTCCCTCAAGCAGGTAACGTTATTATTGCTAACATAGCGGACTCATCAAAAATACACTGGCATCATCTGTATTAAAGAGAAAATAATCACAATCCGATGTTTAAGTGAATAAAATAGCCTGACAGCCTTACTTGCTGGAGTTCCACAACTATTGACTTTGTTCTCTCTCACCGGACTTGTGTGTGTAGGTGATGTAAAAGAGGAAAGCAGGCATTTGGACCAAAGCACTGTGAGGCAAGGGAGGGGGAGACTCAAAATGTTTCTAAACTTAAACGCATTTTTGCCCCGTTTGTGTTGTTTTAAAACATTGTTTTTACAATGCACAGCGTGGTTTTTAATCATGTTTTTAGGGGGGGACAACCCTCAGATTGGGGGCGGGGGTCCTTTTCTTGGAGAGAAGTGGCTTCTTTGATGCCCTTCTTGACACTAGGCCGTTGTCCAAAAGTCTTGGCCTCACTGTGCGTGCAGATGCTCTCACACCAACCTGCTGCCATTCCTGAGCAAGCTTTGCACTGGTGGTGACATGATTCCGTAGCTGCCTCCTCAGGAGGAGACAGTAATGGCACTTGCTGGACACTCTGGGACGTCCTGAAGAATCACTGCAGTCGAATCTCTCTCCTTTAAGTTCTTGATGATCCGCTAAATGGTTCTTTCAGGCACGAAGACTTCTTCACTGCAGTCAAACCTCTCTCCTTGAAGTTCTTGACGAACCGGTAAATGTTTTTTTCAGGTGCAATATTCTTTGTAGCAATTTCTTTGCATGTGAGGCCATTTTGATGCAAAGTGATGATGGCTGCACGTGTTTCTTGGGAGGTAACCATTGCTAACAAGAACACAAAGATTGGAAGCGCTTTTTCCCTCCTTTTATAGCAATCAGTCTGCTCTTACAATCTAATTAGTATGGTAGTGATTTTACCTGACTAGTACTCATTCAGACTTTGTGCTGCTGATATGATTAGTCAATTAATGTTAGCTGGTTATTTTGTGTCAGGATCAAAAAGCTGTGAATTTTTTATTTTATTTATTTTTTTGTGTAAAGTTCATTTTTTTGGCCAATGAAGCTTTTAGCTAGGGCTGTACGATACATCGCATGTGATTGTCATCTCGTCAGTAAAGCTGGTTCTGTGATTAGTAGTATATCTCCATCACAGATATCTCCATTTCCAGATTAAGATGGCGCCGCAAATGGCAGCCAGGACGCTGAGCTCCGCGATTCTTCTATTGTTTTTGTTTGTTTGTTCTGTGTTTTGTCATTCTTCTTCTATAAGTTCTACCAGAGACGAACTCCTTAACATTAAGCAACACATCCCAGCCAATATTTTTCCGGTTTTTGATTATTCGGACGTTTTGTTGGACATTCTAGTCGGAGGTACAGCTGTGTTGTTCAAACGCGCGTGCAAACGCAGAAGAGGGAAACGCGCCGGCGCCCTGGTGAAGCTCTGCGCGCGCGGCATTCGGACTGCGCTCCCAAGCAATCATCTTGCGAATGTCCGTTCCCTTCCTAACAAAACGGATGAACTTCTTCTCCTCACCCGCACCAACAAGGACTTTTCAAACTCTGCTGCA
>NW_015542350.1:333488-339565 GCF_001515605.1 Sinocyclocheilus anshuiensis
TTTCAGGTGCAATATTCTTTGTAGCAATTTCTTTGCATGTGAGGCCATTTTGATGCAAAGTGATGATGGCTGCACGTGTTTCTTGGGAGGTAACCATTGCTAACAAGAACACAAAGATTGGAAGCGCTTTTTCCCTCCTTTTATAGCAATCAGTCTGCTCTTACAATCTAATTAGTATGATAGTGATTTCACCTGACTAGTACTCATTCACACTTTCACATGTGCTGCTGATATGATTAGTCAATTAATGTTAGCTGGTCATTTTGTGTCAGGATCAAAAAACAGTGAAATTTGTTTTTTTTTTTGTGTGAAAAGTTCATTTTTTTGGCCAATGAAGCTTTTAGCAATTATTTAAAATGCATCTGATCACTCTACACAATAATCTAGACACAATGTGAATGAACACCACAACAGCTTAAGCAGTAAACTTTGCAAAACACAAAATCTGTCACTGCTAAAACTTTTGGCCATGACTGTACATTCTCTGCGACTTTAACTGTGAACTGTATCCTGTCTGTCTGTTCCTAAATGAGATATTTGCAAACTATAATTTTTTAATAAGATTTAACATTTACTACAGCCTTATATTCTGAAATTTAATTTAAGTAATTTAAGACTTTTTAAAAACTTTTTGTAATTGCATGGAAAAGAGTGACCAGAACAATTTAAAGTTTGCTCAAAGTCTTACTAGGTTTGATAGACTCCAGGGGCACAGTCACATTCACCAATGATATGTCATCCTGAGGGGCAGAAGCTGGAGTGATGTCTGTTGGGAGCTGGGAATTCAGGAGAGTGCCTGGCTCAGAGGAGAAGGTCAACACAGGGCTGGGGGTTGTAGCAGTGTTGGTTCCAGACTTGATCTGAAGGTCTCGTAGTGTGGGCTTGGATTGAGACTGTAATTTGTCCCTGTTGAAGAAGTTTCAATGTATATCTGTTGCACCATATATATTTTAAAGCATGAATATTAATCACACTTTTCCATAATTTTGCATTTATTTTGCATGTATTTTCACAATAAACATTTGCATGCAAACATTAACAAGCAACCATTTTCCAATTATACATTCCAAAGGCCTCAAGAAAAATGATGTTTGATATGCTTCGCTAAATTAATAAAAAAAAAAGGAAATAAGTATACATTTACCATTTGACTTGAAGACTTTCTGGGGGTAGAGACTGCTGCAGCAGGGTCTTACCCAACAGGTCTAACTCATCTAGGGAATTAGTGGATGTCACAGACACAGTAACAAGTGTCTTGGTAGCACTCGCCTCTGGCAACAGCACTGCAGGGGCCGGCTTAACAGCTGCATCCACAGACTCTGATGACTAACAAACCCGTAATGTGTTATGGTAAGCAGGGATCCATATGACATTTACGCAAGCCATCAACAGACTAGGGATGTGAAAATCGACACATTTTCATAATAGTCGGTGGGTTGTCGACTAGTCAGTCTTAAGAAAGACGTATTTCACATCATGTTCACCACACTTTTTTCTAGCAACCCTCTACAATGCGAGTTAATCACTTACATATGCGACTAAATCTTCACTCTGGGCGACTAAATGATCTCTAACATTAGCCTATGGCTAATAAATTCTTAGATTTTACTCGCCAGTGTGTGAGTTGGAGGCTAAGTATAAGTTTAGCACAGATAGGCCAATTTCACTCTCTGTCAAGCGATCTGTGCTATTTTTCAATTATCTAAAGCAGTGATGGGCAAACTTGGCCCTTCCAGGCCACTTTCCTGCAGAGATTTGATCCAACCCTGATATGACTCACCTGCCTGTAGCCTTCTAGTAGTCTTGAAGACAATGATTAGCTGGTTCAGGTGTGTTTGATTAGGGTTGGAGCTAACCTCTGAAGGAAAGTGGCCTGGAAGGGCCAAGTTTGCCCACCCCTGATCTAAAGGATGTGCAGCGTAGCTGTAATTTGACGTACTGTAAACTCAAGTGTGAAGGCGCACGACTCGCCGTCGCTTTGCTGAGAGCACCGTTTCTCACACACGCAAAGAAAGAGAGAGCGAGAGAGTCTTACATACCATGCAGAATTGATGCGTTACATGTAAACTATATTCTTTGTATTCTTGTATTTTTTTTTATTTTCCTGTTCATTTGGAATTCTTCAGCTTTTAAGAACAACCATAAGATACTGTCGGTTTCTCCGGTAGTGGACAGAACTAATGCGCAAACGGCAATCTCATTGGCTGGCGCTCACCTATTATCGTCCCTGTTTTGATTTCAGCAAATCAGTTCGAGCGAATGCACACAACGTGATTCATATTCATGAACCCAGCATCTCATTAATCCTTAGTGCGTTTTATATTGCTATTAGTAGTAGAATTCGTAGTAGTATTATTATCTTATCAGTATTATTGTGTTAGTTTTTTTCCTGTTCTTTTTTTTTACAGAAACACTGAATGACCAACAATATCTTAAGCACCACCACCAGTCCTTTAAGACTGTTTAAGTTCAGTTAAAATGACAAATATGCATTCATTCATGGTTACCAATTTCTAATTTTTAATTACTAAAGTTCTATCATTAAATAATGCTTGATTATCATAATATCATATTATAATGCTTGACTGACTGATGTTAAGAATGTACTTTCAGATATTTAAAAAGCTGTGCCAAAATATAAGCTTTTTATAAATATATATATATAAAAAAATAGTATATCAGTCTGGCGAGTAAACTAATAAATTTACTAACCAATGGCAATTCTATTGCTAAGGTGTGCGTAGAGGGATGAATGGGGTGTTCACACTGACATACAGTATACTGTTCATACTGTCCCCAACCTCCTAAAAAATGCAGTCTTTTTTAACTTTTTAACCCCTAGTTTTTAACTAGGGGTTTGCATGACTAGTTGAATGTTTGATCTGCAATTATTACTTGAACAGTAAAAATACTACTAGAATTGTACTTTTTTCTGGCTTTTTTCTGCAGCTGGCCTTATTGTTAACAGAAACGGTGACAAAATCTTAATTATTAAAACAAATAATTCAAAACTGTTCTCATTAATTAACTTAATTTAAATGAATAACTGAATATTCTTTTTTTTTTTTTAAATACAATATTATTAAAAAATGCTCATCCCTATTTTTAACTAAAGCAAAAGTAAACCATTCTTTAATTCAATCCTGAATGGCACAAAGCCTGTTTTTAATCTGACACACCATCTTAAAACTCACGGCACAAGAAAAACAAAACAAAACAAAAAAAACTGATTACATTTGTATTTGTACTAGGACTGTCAAATCATAACTCAAACTTGAACATTCATCAAATTTACATTTAAAAAAACTGCAAAAACTATGCATTCACATTTATGACAAGTTGCAAGCATTAAAACACCAATTAGCATTAAATATGATTTGAAATTGGGATATAAGTAAAGAAAAAAAAAATCAGCCCAGACAGTCTGTTAACAGACGTGAGATTATTGGCATGTTGTAAAACTTGCATACTACGATAAATACGGTTAATTAAATTAGAAATCTAATCTAGATAAACTAGTCAACTAGCTGCTTGGTGGATAACTAGTCAACCATCCTGGCACGTCCCTAAAACATGATTACAACTAGGGATGGGCGATATGGGCTTTAAAATATATCACGATAATTTCTGATATTTATTGCGATAACAACGATATCAATGACGATAATTTAGGGAATCCTGTTTCTTTAGAGCAGTGGTCACCAACCTTTTTAGGTCCAAGATCCCTGACCTCAGCCTTTATGAAAGACAAGATCTACCTATTGAAGAATTGATAGAAAAAGACATCGATTTTTGTCGCACTGTACAGCCCTATCGAAACCTGCTCCAGATTGTAGAAGGAGCTGCTCAATTTCACTTCCGCCTTCCTTCACGTCACTCCACACAGTCGTACACAGAAATATGTCAACAACTAGACTTTATCGTTATTATCGCGGGAAGACGAATTATCGTGTGGAGACAACACAAATAGATGTAACTGATTATTATCGTGCTCACCTGAAAAGTATTCCATGTCATGTCATCTCCAGGTTGAGAAGTTGCCAGATTAGAATTGACTTCAGTCAAGCCTGAAACAGTTACAAACAAACATGATAATGTTAGGTCACACATGTATGCAATCACAACACTTAAAGAGTCTGAAAAGTTTTTGCTGAGTTAGCTTTCTCCTGAAACACCAAACCACTCCTTTTGAAATAATAAATGGCCAGTTCCATCCAGACAACTGTCAGATGTCTGAATGCATTTGTTGATCATTACATGCTACACAAAAAATACATTTAATGGTTTGAATTGGAACATTGCACGGAGTTGATCCCCACTAATTTTTTTTAATTTAAATTCCATTATTAATCACAATTACAATATCAAAGGAAAAAATCTAAAATTATGATTTTTGTCCCTAGGGGCCAGCTCACACAGGATACGTATCTGCATTAAAACACGTCTTAATACCTCTATGTTGTTTAGTTTCATTGATTCAGTCTAGCTGAATTTTGTTTTATTGAATTTGTGAATAGATTGTATACAAAAAGCATGCAAAAATTTCAGCGCAAAAAAAAAGAGATTTACACTCACAAAAACTATTGCTATTACAATCAATGAAGTTGACGTAGGAATTTCAGAAGCGAAGACCAGGAAACTCTGGTGTATCTTCAGCAGGAACGTGCTGTGGCAATGCAGTCATCAAAGTCTGATTCTGCACATTGTAGTTTTCTATACACAGGGTTCCCACTCTTTCATGAACACCAGATTCAAGGACTTTCAAGGACTTTTTAAAGCGCCATTTATTTGATATCAATCACCTATCAAATTCACACATAGGCCTATAGACACAGAGTAATAATGATGTTTTGAATGTGTAGGTTTCATAAATTTAGACCGTTTTGAGCAGTTGTGTTCAAAGGAATTTATTGAAATCCATTGAAGTCAATACTGGTCATATTATACAATTGCTCAATTATTGATAAAAATATATTTTCTTGCATCAAACTGGTTTTTGCTGTAGTTCTTGTACAAGATTTAAATTTGAAAGAATTTCTCAATTTTTAAATTAATAAAAAGTGGTTAAATGTTGTAATAACATGATAAACCTGTTAACATTAAAAATGTGCACATTCACAGACGTTAGTCATTAATAAATAAACTTAACTCAAAATTATTTTGTAAATCACTTTTTATTGTAAATCTCTTTTTTCATCTTTGACCTAGAGGAATGCAGCTGCTCAAAATTTCAATATTTTTGGGCAGTCAAAAAAAATGTAGCGTGGGTCCCACCAACCCGCAGTCCCGAGATTTGGTGTATACAAGAATGGTGGAGATACATAAACATGTGTTTACAGTGTTTGGTTGAACACCGATTACATTACTTGCCTACCGTGGCACCGTAACTACTGGTGTTTTTTTTATATAAATTTAAATAATTTAGTTCAGCTGGGAAACGTACTCTACACTAAACTGAAAGCGTCTGCTCTGCTCCAGAGTTGCCAGGTCTGCGTGACAAAACTAAACCATGCCAGTCAAAAACAGCCCAAAACAGCACAATGACCATATAACAAATATATCAAAACTCAAAATATGTAATTTCCATGCCTAAAATACATTTGAAGTTCACTGTTATGTACACTGATGAAAAAAAACAGCTCAAAGGCTTCCTACCAGTGGCCCTCCTTTACAAAACTTAGCATCTAGCACAGTTTTATCATACGTTGAATGCTAAATGTTTCAATACAAGCATTTCAGTCAAATGTAATTTATGCAGTATTTCAAACCTTTAACCCACAGGCCACGGGGAACTAAACCCATGGCAACAGTTTAAAAGCAGCCCAATTCCATGGAAAAAAACAAGGACTTGACAACCCTGCATCCATACACAAGCTGCAGGAGTCAGATATGACTGATCACGGTTGGAGAAAGATGACTGACAATGGTGGAGGATTTGCTGCTCGACAGATCCTGAGCTCATAGACAAATATCTGATCTTGTAAGATGTGCTCCCAACCCTCTACGGACACCTTGGCAATTGAATCGTCATTGGCTAATAAATTTTTTAGTTTACTCGCCAGACTGATATACTAGGC
>NW_015542350.1:339645-356054 GCF_001515605.1 Sinocyclocheilus anshuiensis
AGTGTTGGCACCAGTTCACCCAGTGACCCCCATGTTGTTTCTCCCCTCTCCTCCCGCGGGGTTATGCCAGAGAGAGGAGGTGGTTTGGGAAAGACAAAAGTGTGTGAAACAAATAAAACTGTTTCCTGTGCATCCAGGCTAGTGTTAATTTTGTCAGCTATTTTTAATTTAGTCTTGGTCTTAGTCCTGTGTCAAATGTTATTTTTAGTTTTTATCATATTTAGTCAATTTTGAAAAATTTATTTTTACATTTCATCAGAAGTTGCTCTTTCACCAATAAGCACAAATCAATAGAATATCGACTCGTATGCATGGTTTATTTTACCTCATCTAATGTTAGTGTACAGATTTATAACAGGACATCAATTAGAGGCTAAATTAACACCAAAGACTTCAGATTACCGTTGCCAACTTTACAAAAAGATTTAAATTAAAGAGAACATATTAGATTTAATATAGGCTGCTTTTGGTGCTTGACACTCTTTTATTTGTCATTTTGTGTTTCAAGAATAAGGTCCAAGGTTAAGAATACACTAGAAGTTACTTAAATGTAAAATGTTTTTCTCTATTTAACATTACAATAGTGAAAGACGACTTCCATTATTGATCACGTCTTCCCTCAGGTAGATAAGCCTACATGTTTTCTTGCATGCCTGGATGTTGGAGTCATGAAAAATAATCACGCTGTTTTCATTCGCCAAAACAGATTTGCTGAAAACAAAAAACACTGAGGGTGACGGTAATTGGCATTAGCTCAAATCCCACTCGCTGTGAAGCGGGAGCGACCAGCCGGCAGAGGATTCCGCATCGTCTTAAGCCTTCCTCGAACAGTTATATTCACGATTTGTGATTTACTTAACGCACACTGGTCATGCGTGTGAGGGGGCTGTGACTGGATGATGACAGGTGTTGGTAATCATTCTTAAGTGTCGTGATCAGCGTCAATAAATGGGACAAGGGAGGTCACGTACAGGACAAATCAATTAGGCCCAATATTTGGGATGTCCCGGCTAATACAGTACAGTTGGCAACCCTACTTCAGATATACACTCGCCCGGTCTACGTTATGAAAACTGGTGTAACAAAAACCTACTCTCAAATATTATAACAGAGAAATTATAGCATAACAAATAATAGTAATTCCAATAATGTTTCTCTTTTAAAACAACATCAAAAAGACTTATTGCTGCACAGAGGTTGCGTAAGTAATGTTACAATCCACAAACACTATCGCAAACAACACAGTCGAGATACATGACAGAACACAAACAGGCTGAATGACTTTCATTTAAGCAGAATACCTCAAATGGAGATCGCTGAACTCCAACTTACTTGTACAGTACTATATGTCGGTGTTTTCAGATCACGGCGCCTCCGCAAGGAGAGCGTGTGTGAATGGTTGCCAGATTACATAAAGCCGGGCAGAGTACAACAGAAAAGCTCTGATTGGGGGATTTGAGGTCTTGATATCTGGCAACAACAAACATGAACGCTCGCATAATAGAGTCTTGTACAGCAGTCTGAAATGTTTTAGCTCCACTTTTTCAACAAAATTTAAAAAGTTTTGGTAAAATTTTTGTTCTTTTAACTACATTTTAGTCTCGTCTTTTTTCGTCAACGATATCGCATGTTCATTTAGTCTCAGTTATCGTTTAATGACCTTATTATCGTCTCGTCACAGTCTCATTTTCGTCAGGGGAAAAAAACCTCGTTGACAAACATTTTTCGTCATAGTTTTCATTAACGAAATTAACACTAATCCAGGCTGCAGGCCAAGGGCACAGAAATGTCTGAAAATGAACTCAAAAATATCCAAATCAGAGCTGAAACCCCTAGCTCCGCCTTCAGATGGTGCCGCCGCGCCATCAGTGAGCAAGAGCTACAGCAGTCCGCTCTCTGCTCGCACGGAGAGTTGGCGCGCATGCGCAGTACACCCTTGGGTTTTATCCACAATAAAACAGGGTTATCGTCTGCAGTTTGCTGTAAAACCACCATTTTTCAAAGGTGTGTTAATGTCAGCAGCAGAGGGGGAGTCAGCTCAGATTTTAGAGGAAGAAATATCCTTTTTATTGAGCAAACAAGCAATTCGGGTTGTGCTGCCGGAGGACAGCCATCATGGCTTTTACTCCCGGTAATTTGTCATTCCCAAGAAAGGGGGAGGTCTCCGAACCATTCTGGATTTACGGAACCTCAACAAACACCTCAGACAGTACAAATTCAAAATGTTACTTTAAAAGCGTTATCAGCCGTTATTCGTCCCAAGGACTGGCATACGTCCATCGATCTAAAGGATGCATATTTTCACATAAGCATCTACCCAACACAGAAAATTCCCCAGGTTTGCTTATCGGGACACAGCCTACGATTTTGTGACAGTTCTGTTTGGGCTGTCATTAGCTCCACGGGTTTTCAGCAAATGTGTCGAAGCAGCTCTGACTCCGCAGAGAATAGGGGGCCTCAGAGTGTCAGCTTATTAGGACTATCTGCTTATCTGCGCTCTGTCGCGGCAGCAGGCAGAGACAGATACAAGAACACTTGTGTCTCATTTACAGAACTTGGGGTTCAAAATAAACGAGACGGAAAGCTGCTTGGTGCCCACACAGGAGATAATCTACCTGGGTTTCAGACTGAACTCAGTCCTGTATCAAGCGTTTCTGTCAGAGGAGTGCATCAGGTCGATTCGCGGCTGTTTATCCCTTTTTCAGAAAGGGAGAAAAGTCCCATTCAGACTATGCTTACGCCTGCTCACGCATTTCTCGAATCAGGGACTATGCTGGGAGCAGTTTCTCTGAGAAAGGTGGTGACGACGGATGCTTTGTTCACAGGCTGGGGTGCAGTGTGCGAGGGCAGGATAGCAAAAGGGAAATGGCCCGTCTTGCTACAGAACGCACACATAAACTTCCTGGAACTGCTGACAGTTTTTCTAGCATTAAAACATTTTGTACAGTTCCTAGGGAACCACCACATTTTGATCAGACCAGACAACACAACAGCGGTGGCATACATAAATCATGCCTCAGCTTCACAATTTGGCACGAAAATTGATCGTGTGGGGCACGAAGCATTTCCAGTCACTACGGGTGACGTATGTCCCGGGAATAATAAATGTGGGGGCAGATCTCCTATCCAGGGAAATCCCCTGTACGGAGAACGGACTCTCCACCCTCAAGCAGTGAGCCAGCTGCGGGAGAGGTTCGGCTGAGCTGCCATAGATCTCTTCGCCTCGCACGAAAACACGCATTGCTCACTATTCTTCTCGCTGGCGAAAGAAGGTGCACCTATGAGTGTGGATGCTCTAGCGCACCCGTGGCCAAACGCACTGCTTTACACATTTCCTCCACTGAGTCTAATCATACCTACACTAAAAAGAGTAAGGGAATGCGGTCACTCAGTCATACTGATCGCCCTGAACTGGCCAGGGAAATTGTGGCTGACGGAGATAATGCAACTCCTATGCGACCAGCCCTGGTCTCTCCCGCTGCGCAGAGACCTCCTCTCACAAGCGCATGGGCAGATTTTTAACCCAGCCCCGGACAAAGTGGCTCTTTGGGCCTGGCTCGTGAGAGGTTAAAGGTGACCTATTATGGCCATCTTTACAAGATGTAAAATAAGTCTTTTTATAGCTAAATACGTTTTTATAGCTTGTTGAAATTGCCACTTTTAGGGTATGAGCCAAAACGTGCTGTTTTTGTGTTTGTCCCTTTAAATGAAAATGAGCTGGTGCTCCTGCCTCCCTTTTCAGAAGAGGGTGGAGCTTCAAGAGCTCATGCTCCGGCTAGGGATGCTCCGAAAACATAACATTCTGCAATTTATTTACAAATTGTTTAAGGCCATTTCGCAATTTCAATCATCATACAGTAACCAGCAACAATCACCCCTTCCTCTTCTCATCGAAGACATGCGATGCAGTACTAAACAGTCTCTTGCTGTCGGTGTTTTTAATGACTTTTTCGTCTTTCTCTGACAGTTTTAAATGCTTCCACACTGCTGACATGTGTGCTGCATTATAAAGAGTGCGCACCTCTCACTCTTCGCTGGTTGCTATTTGATCGCGTCATATCATTGTTCGGTACAATTTATTCGGTCTTTTCTCTTATTCGGCCGAACACCGAAAGAGCTTTTTCTGCAATTTTCGGCTGAATAATTTTGGTTGTCAAACATTCATCCCTGCATCCCTAAATCTGATTGTATTGTGCACAGTAAATGCGCGTTTATGAATTACACAGACGGGGAGCACGGTATGATAAAAATAACGATATAGCTGGTCTCATGGTGCCTTCGCGTGCTATCACATTATGAGCTCGACAATTTCAAGCGGTCGACTTCACATTGCTTTCAAATACAATTTTGAACTACCACATTCCCATTTACGATCATTCCGGTAGCATGTGAAGGCAGCATTAGTGAAAACAGGCAGAGACGATGGTAGCTTTAGCAACATTAGCCTTACAGAGAGCCAAGAAGGTCTTTTGGAAAACAAAATACAACATGTGATGCTTACTTTGTCTGGAGCTGACGTTCGCGTGCGAAGCGTTGGTATCGATCCCTCTTTCAGAAGCAAACTTTGCACAACAGCGCTGAACTTACCCTCGTTTGTGAGGCAGTCCGGCGTAAAATGATTAGCACAAACATATAGGACTTTTCCGTTTTTTTCCAGGACATTTCCTTCCAGGACATGTCCTCAGCGGTCTATGGAGACTCCTATGTTCGTTGGTGCATCCCAACACACGACACTTATAATGCGTCTTTGGCGCTGGCATTGGCGGACTGGTGCGTCTCACTCAGGGCGGGGTCTATGCTAATAGGGAAGAGATCGTCTCATCGCTGTTAATAGTGTTCATCGTCTGTTTGATTACGTCTTTGATTTATTTTTTTTCCGTACATTTCTGCCATATGTACATAAACTGGCAGTCACCATGGATACTACTACTAAGTATCGTAGAAACTTAATTTTCTGTAAAGTTGCTTTGCAATAATTTGTATCGTAAAAAAGCGCTATACAAATAAATTTGAATTGAATTGAATGTAAAATAAGTCTCTGATGTCCCCAGAGTGTGTATGTGAAGTTTTAGCTCAAAACACCCCACAAATTCAAGTGGTCGACTTCACATTGCTTCCATATGCAATTTTTAACTACCACATTCCTATTTACGATCATTCTGGTAGCACGTGAAGGCAGCATTAGTGAAAACAGGCAGAGACGATGGTAGCTTTAGCAACATTAGCCTTACAGAGTGCCAAGAAGCTCTTTTGGAAAACAAAATATGACGTGTGATGCTTACTTTGTCTGGAGCTGATGTTCGCGCACGAAGCGTTGGTATCGATCCCTCTTTCAGAAGTAACCTTTGCACAACTGAACTGCGCTGAACTGACCCTCGTTTGTGAGGCAGTCCGGCATAAAATGATTAGCACAAACATATAGGACTTTTCAGTTTTTTTCCGGGATATTTCTTTCGAAACTGAAATTTAACCACCGTGTCCTCAGTGTTTTATGGAGACCTATGTTTGTTGGTGCATCCCAACACACTTGTAATGTCTCTTTGGCGCTGACATTGTATCTCCAGCAGCTACAGCAAAAAACAGTAATGGCGGACTGCTGCTTCTCACTCAGGGCTGTGTCTATGCTAATGAGTAGAGATCATCACAAATGGGCGGGACTTTCCCTAGTATGATGTCATTATAGGGAGAAATCTGGAATCACTCGTTTGGAGAGACTGTTTATGATTTATTGGGATTATAAAAAAATGAGTGGGTGGATTTTTACCATTATAGGCTGGTCGAAGACATGCGATGCAGTACTAAACAGTCTCTTGCTGTCGGTGTTTTTAATGACTTTTTCGTCTTTCTCTGACAGTTTTAAATGCTTCCACACTGCTGACATGTGTGCTGCATTATAAAGAGTGCGCACCTCTCACTCTTCGCTGGTTGCTATTTGATCGCGTCATATCATTGTTCGGTACAATTTATTCGGTCTTTTCTCTTATTCGGCCGAACACCGAAAGAGCTTTTTCTGCAATTTTCGGCTGAATAATTTTGGTTGTCAAACATTCATCCCTGCATCCCTAAATCTGATTGTATTGTGCACAGTAAATGCGCGTTTATGAATTACACAGACGGGGAGCACGGTATGATAAAAATAACGATATAGCTGGTCTCATGGTGCCTTCGCGTGCTATCACATTATGAGCTCGACAATTTCAAGCGGTCGACTTCACATTGCTTTCAAATACAATTTTGAACTACCACATTCCCATTTACGATCATTCCGGTAGCATGTGAAGGCAGCATTAGTGAAAACAGGCAGAGACGATGGTAGCTTTAGCAACATTAGCCTTACAGAGTGCCAAGAAGCTCTTTTGGAAAACAAAATATGACGTGTGATGCTTACTTTGTCTGGAGCTGATGTTCGCGCACGAAGCGTTGGTATCGATCCCTCTTTCAGAAGTAACCTTTGCACAACTGAACTGCGCTGAACTGACCCTCGTTTGTGAGGCAGTCCGGCATAAAATGATTAGCACAAACATATAGGACTTTTCAGTTTTTTTCCGGGATATTTCTTTCGAAACTGAAATTTAACCACCGTGTCCTCAGTGTTTTATGGAGACCTATGTTTGTTGGTGCATCCCAACACACTTGTAATGTCTCTTTGGCGCTGACATTGTATCTCCAGCAGCTACAGCAAAAAACAGTAATGGCGGACTGCTGCTTCTCACTCAGGGCTGTGTCTATGCTAATGAGTAGAGATCATCACAAATGGGCGGGACTTTCCCTAGTATGATGTCATTATAGGGAGAAATCTGGAATCACTCGTTTGGAGAGACTGTTTATGATTTATTGGGATTATAAAAAAATGAGTGGGTGGATTTTTACCATTATAGGCTGGATGTTTTCACACACTGTGGCCACAACAACTGTGTTCAAACACCTTATAAAAGTGATTTTTGCATAATAGGTCACCGTTAAACTTGAGGGTTGCAGGTTTACCTCCGAGGGTGATTGAGACAATTCAGAACACAAGGGTGGCTTCAACGCGCTCTGCATATGATCGGAAATGGAATGTGTTTGATCAATGGTGCATTCACAGACACATTGTCCCTTTTCTCTGTTCTGCTGCGGTGGTGTTATGTTTTCTGCAGGAATTTTTTGATAAGGGCAGAGCCTTTTCAACAGTTAAGGTTTACCTCGCTGCAATTTGGGCGTGCCATATGGGAGTTGACAACACCATAGGTCAACAACCATTCATATGCAGGTTTATGAGAGGTGTGTGGCGTTTAAACAGAGTTTCTAAGCCTCTGATTCCACCATGGGATCTGTCCGAGCCTGTAGATGGTATTGATTTGAAGCTCCTTTCACTAAAAGTAGCTTTATTATTGGCTCTTTCAACCTCGCCTTGAGTTAGTGAGCTTAACGCGTAGTCGGTTAATAGCTCCTGTATGCAGTTCGCTATGGATTACTCGAGGGTAACTCTCAAAACTAATCCGGCGTTTGTACCTAAAGTAAGCGAGTCAGCTTTTGCCTGCAAACAAGTGGATTTACTGGCTTTCCATTCGCCACCCTTCTCATCATCGGAGGATGAGCGGCTTCACTGTTTGTGCCCTGTCCGTGCATTGCGTCACTATGTGGACAGAACGAAAGCACTAAGAAGGAGTAATCAGCTATTTGTTTCCTGGGCTGATTCTCATAAGGGTAAACCTATTTCACGTCAGCGCCTGTCCTACTGGGTAGTGGAAGCTATTATATACGCTTATAATAACATGGGTCTCTGTACTTCGGAGGGCCTAAGGGCTCACTCTACCAGGGGTATGGCGACCTCTTGGGCACTATTTAAGGGTGTGTCAGTGCAGAACATTTGTGCGGCAGCAAGCTGGGCTTCACCTCACACTTTTGTCCGATTTTATAGACTGGACGTCACAGAGCCTTCACTGGCTCATTCTGTCCTAAGTGTAGAAAAAAAAAAGAAAAGAACAAGAATACATGTTTGCAAGGTGTTTTTTGTTTGCACATATTCCCGTTCTATCTGGAGGATAGTTACAGTTTTTTGTGTTGTTGACATGCCTGCTTTAGACAGCATATCTGCAATACGGGAGTTGTCTATATCCCATAGTGAGATACCGAGCGAATGTTTGAAAGAGAACGTTAGGTTACTTACGTAACCCTGGTTCTCTGATAACACGAGTGAGGTATCTCACCACACTTCCCTCCTTGCAGGTGCACGGAGAAAAGATATGCTGAGAATGAAGTGGGGACCGCTGGCAGTGATATATATAGGGGAGGCGGGATTTCCCGCATCACTGTTGTGATTGGTCTGTCAACTGACAGACGTGGTGTGATTGGTGCTTCCAGGATTGGTCACGCCAGAGGCGTTTCCCATATTGAGATACCTCACTCATGTTATGAGAGAACCAGGGTTATGCAAGTAACCTAACGTTATGCAAAGGATATAAAGCAGTTATAAGCCACCGACCAGACTCTGTCTGATCAGACTCAGAGTTCACCAGCCCTAATCGAGTCAGCATTATCTTAGAGATGAAGAAAAGTCCACACATAGCGCTTTGCATTTACACTTAACCTCCTGGGGTCGACAGTTCCGGCGGCTGAACTTTTTGCAGATTTGAATGTTGACAGCGAAAAGAACTAAAATGCTCCTTCATACTTGATCGTACATATAAGAGTAATACAGCATTTCAATCTGTAAAGGGTCTACTTTTATTTGTGTACACTCACAATATCAACAAAACATTGTGCTTTTGCAAAATAAAGAAAATATACAGGGTGTGCTTTTAGCCGTCTCATTCTCCGCGCATATCTTTTTGAAACGCGTCACTAAAATGAACTGAAACTCAGCGAATATTTGACACACACACATGAGAGATATATCTATAGAAAGCTTAACATGTCTACTTTTAAACGAAGTAAGTCATGACGAAAACAAATATTATGTGACAAAGTAATCAGTATGAAACCAACGCGATGTCAAGTCTTGGCCGTCGCCCTCATTATCGCTAATGTCACCACGCCCACGCGCAGATCGCGCTTTTGATACTACAATCGTCCACGTGAAACGCGCGCATGTAAACGCCCACATCACAGCAAACAAAGCAGCGAGACTTTCCCTCTCAAGTTCATTTCAGCTACTTCGCTTCTGGAAGAAGACGCGCTGAGAGAAATAAGCTGTGGATTTTCCTCAGAAGAACGCGCCGGCGTAAGAGGGTTAACTGAGGTATTTAGGAGCATAAATAATAGCCCCCAATTTACAGAATGGGACAGGGGTACTGAGAGCCATTCAAGACAAAAGGTGATTGCATCAGTTACCAGGCTTGTTTGCCTCGTAATATGGATAACAGGAACTGGCAGAAACCTTCTACTAGAAACTTTGCTTAACTGATCATTCATCTGATATCATCATCTTTACCTTAAAGGCTAAATACAATGTACTTAACCTTAGTTTTGATGTGATGTAATGTCAAGATATAGGAACAGCAACATAATATTGTAATCCCAAACTGACAACACTGCATAATGAATCTATTATTTACATTGTGTCTACACTTTGCTGGTTATAAGGAGAGGATTTGTAAAAGTGAGTAAACTTCCACTGAACAAAGATGTTTTAAATGGATTTCTACTCTGCAGGGATTTATCTACATGCCCCTGAATGGCCATTGCATTCATGCGTGCAACAGACATAACTGTGATTGGCTACAATGCTAAACACATCTTAAGTAGTAACCTTGGATACAATAGAAGTAAATATAAATATGATCCTTTAATGGACATTTTTCATGATTAGGTAATCAAAGGCAGCTGTAGTTGCGATTATTTTTCAGAGAAATTGTAAAGCATTAGTGTATCAATTTCTTAAATAACTTCATTACACTGACAAAAATAATAAAATTATAAAATAGGATGCCTTTTCTTAAAAAGAAAAATCACTGAAAGCAAGATGGCTCATTTTGACCTCCTCTTTGCATTCATTTAGTATTTTGGGGTCATACATTCTAGTGTTTTATGCAACCCTTCATATGCCCCAATTCACAATTCTTATAATATCAAGAGAACTACATGGCAAAGTGTCATCACAGATTTCTTACCCAGGGACATGAGCTCATCATCCAAAAGGTTGATGCCCAGCTCTTGTGAAAAAGGTGTCTTAGAGGGAAATTTAGAGAAAGACTGAGCCAAAGGAGAGGTATCCAGTCCTGTCAGATCCAAGAGAGCGGTACTGCGGCCTGTGAACACCAAGAGTATCCAATCAGAAGTAACATAGAAATTAGTGGGCACTCTATTGCACAAGAATTTACCAAGAGCTAAAAACCACAGAATAAAGTTCACAGCAAACTGAGATACTTCATATTTCAATGAGGCTCAACATCTCTACACATTACTGAGCTCATGGATGGCATCAGTGCTGTACCTGGGAGTCTGGTTGTGCTGCTGGTGTCTCCATTCACCTCCTCACCTTTCACCAGCTGTCTGTACAGATTTATCACCTGTGTTAGGCTGTCATTCGCCTGTAAGATCTCAGCTGAAGACAAAAACAAAGAAAGCGTCAGAAACTGACCAATTCATGGAGTCAAATCACCTTTGTCAAAGCAGCTTCCAGAGATATACAGGAAAATGGCAGAATCAATTATGGAAACTCAACTATGGAGACAATTCAGATTCTGCTGTAAAACAGCTCTAAAAGACAACAGTGACATTATTTAGTTCAAGTCAGTTTAGTGTTGGTTCAGTTCAGATTAATAACAGTGTGAAGTCAATTTGAAAATGAGTTCAATTCAACTATAACCAGTTCTACAAAAGGCAACAATGTCACTATTTAGTTTGAATCAATTCAATGTTGATTCAATTCAAGTTAATACCACTGTCAAGTTGTAAGATGTGATTCACCTATAAAGCAGCTCTACAGTAGAGACAGTGCCATCATCCAGCTAAATTCAGTTTTAGTTTTGTTCTCCACCGATGGTGTCAGTCCTTGCAGTAATATAGATCAATTTCTGAAAGTTAAGTGTCTTTCATACTCCGTCTAAGCAAGCCAGTGTTCAGTTCAGATCAATAACAGTGTGAAGTTCATCAATTTGAAATGAGTCGGCTATAAGCATGGCTGGAAATGGGGGAGGACGCAGTCCAGGGAGTGGTGGCGTTCCACTTCCAACTGCTTAGGTTTTTTTGGAAATTAAAGGATTTTCATAATTTTATCCATTCAATAGCCTATGAAAGCGATCCCAGTTCGCTCATAAACGTAGCGCAATATATAATAAAAATGTAGCGGGATATTTGGGTCTATAGTTAGCTGCGCAATCTCAGTTTTTGTGATTGGTCATAAAACCTGCAGACTACATTTAATGGAAATGCTTCTCTATCGTTGTGCATCCTGCTCCTCACAGAACAGACTGTGAAAGCAGACTGCATTTTTTGTTCAGTGCTGAGTTATTCATGCTCAGATCCTCTCATTATAACAAACAAAGTGTACACAATGTAAATAACAGATTCAGTATGCAGTGTAGAGAGCTTCATTAATTATAATGGAAGTTATTGTTTATAAAGGGCGTTTGCAAATGTGATATTGAATTTATATAACAGTTTTATACAATTTTTATTTTATACAAAAGTTAATATTAAGTGACTTACATGGTAGGAACACTGTTGTCTGATTTTGCTATATTTCGTCAAAGAAAATAGTTCCAAACAAAGTAATCTCCAAGCAAACACAGCAGTTTTTCGTTTGTGAATGAATCTGCGTTTTTGAACGAATCCAGTGAGTCAATGATTCAATCACCCATTCATTAAGACAGTACTTGCTTCGTTCCTAAATTAATCAGCCATTTGAACGAATTCGACTTAATGAATGATTCAGTGACGAAGACAGTGACTTGCTGTCACCTACTGGCGGTTTTAGTTTCATTTTAAAAGTATAATTTGAGTTATTTAAATAGTTTAATATTTCTATATTCAAAACTTCATATTTATAACATTAATCTAATAACATTGTTATAATGAATTTAAATGCATTTATGCAACCTCTGAACCACGTTAAACAGTCTGTAAATATTCCTTAATGCCTGCCCCATTTGTGTTCTTCTGTGCCACCTCCTAGTGCAAAGATGAATAGTTGATGATTTCATTTGACTGGTAACTTATTCTTCCTGATTGTGTCTTATTATTTTAATTGAATTTGTTTAATTAAAAATGTTGAAAAAGTTTATAAATATAAATATTTTTGACATAAAAGATTACATACATATAATAAAGTTAGAAAAAATGTCATTACAAAGGTAAAAAAAAAAAAAAAAGCCCCTGCAAATAATTTTAAGGAGTCAAATATTGCTTCATAATGGGAAGGTTCATTTTTTTTTTGTTTGGTTTTTTTTTTGTTTTTTTTTAAGTAGGAGCACAAGCTCTTATAAAAAGAAATTTAAGACTAGAGTCCTGAATAATGTAATGTTACCGTTTACAAACTAATTGCAAAGGTATATGCAAAGTGTAAACTATTAAATATAATCTACACATCATGCAATACTGTACCACTAAATAAAAAATGTTTTTATGGAGGGCTTAGCTAATCAGGCCAATTAGAGAATTACTAATCATTCTCATTTTTTACTAAATCATTCTTTCATTTCACTAATATAGTTTTTAATATAAAAAAAGCAGCAATGTCGTTATTCAGCTTGAGTTCAATGGTGATTACATTCACATCAATACAAGTATCGCTGTTGCAAAATATAAATTTAACACGATTTGTGGAAAATACAGGTTATTCCCTTGCCTTACCAAGAGCTTCATCGTTGTCCTCAGTATCACTGGCCAGTCTGAACAGAGTAGGTCTCATTTTCTCACAGCGCTGGTACAGATCCTACAATGACACAACAAAGACCGTACAGAATTATTTAACAAAAATATATACTCAACTTACATTATGTGAAAAATGTATTTGCTGCTCTGATTGTGGGTGCGTCCCAATCAGCTCCCTAGCTCCCGAGCTCGTGAATCAGTATATCGTGTACACGAATTCGGTCACTGGTAAGTTCCCTGGCTCACTGCACATTGGGACAGTACTCAATTTCCGGTGACATGACTATGTACAACATCAACGGACAACATTATAGAACGTCACCACTGTAATTAATCAACTACAGGCAGGAACAATATCTTTTTGATTTAATTTTTTATTTTCTTTAAACACATTGTTCTTTTACATGTTCTTACAACATTTTAAGCCGAATATTAATTAAAAATGTTAACTAGATGCGATCAGTACCCATCTAGCGATGTGTGTTTATGTTGAAATATACTAAAAATCCATTTTTTTTAGTCTTCTATCACGTATCATTATATTTATCAAGTTGGCTCGTGTGGTTTATGTTTTGCGCTTCAGAAATGTGACATAATTTCCGGTAAGGGAGCATAGTGAGCACCGATGTTCCCTAGTTTTTGCGGTGCATTGTGGGATTTTTCAGGGAGCGAACATTCCAGTGCACTGGAAGGATTTTGCGATTGAGACAACCCTTAAAATGGCCGACTCCCTGATCAGTGCCCTGACTACTGAACTAGGGAGCTGATTGAGATGCACCGTGTGTTTAGTGATGTAGTAGTTCTGATTCCTAAACATTTTCCATTTCAAAATTCCATACTTTACCCGGCTCAAATTTCCAAACATCACAGTAGACTTTCAGACCATATTTAACATAAATAGTTCATACAGCATTATTTGCAGCTGTATATTTGGTATATAGTACAGTCATCTGTAAATATTTTTTCATTGATTTTCTCGAAGTGACAACATACAGAGCCCCTAAAATAAAAAATAATAATAACAAAAATACAGACTTTTGTATGCACACAAGAAACTATTCTCATGCGCATGGGAATTTTTTACATTTACATATTACAATTTCTAGTTTTATATAACCCATTTCCTTTGTGCATCAGTGGCATCTTACTATGAATTAAATGAGAGCAGGGATGCACATGAATTAATAGAGATCTACTTGCTCAAAATTTGGCTTTCCATAGGGTAGTACCTCTAATATCAAGGCCTAATGTCCAATTTAACATATCCTCTGTGGCCGCGGAGAAACCATGACACAAAATGGGCTAATGGCATAATACGGCTGCGTGCATGGACCTATTTGCCAAGTTCAAGGGTCTATAAAAAAAGACTGGTACTGTAAAAAAAAAGTGTTCAAAATTTGGTTAAGGCAGTACGTTATATTTCAAGGCCTTAGGTCTGCCAAACCCAAAAAGCTTATAACCTGCATTTCACATAATGAAAAAGTGCACCTTGAATTCATTCAGTCATGTTTGACAATCACTAATCAACCACTAAACAGCTGCCATGAAAACACACTTCTTGAATGATACATTTATTTTCATTAAATTCTTAATTTTCTATTATAAAAAACTAAACAGGGGCAAAAGTCTGGCAATGCAAATATTTTTCCATACACTGCTTTCTTTTTTTTCATACTTTTCCAGACCTGGATATTACTTAAATTAAATTCCATAATTTTACAAACCACATAGGAACCCTCAGTCCACTACTGTCATGTCAGGACTCAGGAGTGTGACAGGCTGTTTTGCAGACGTGTATTACAGACCTTAATTAGCTCCTCATTGCTATGTGAGCCACTCTCTTTGCTGTAATCTCCCAGTAACTGTGTGAGAAGCCCAACACTCTCCTTTACTTCCTGAATAGCATTCACTCTCTTCGACACCTTCTCCATACGCTTCTGATCCTGAAAACAGAGTGTATGAATTACACACAGCAGATCGTCAGAGCTTATGCAGGAAAAGTGCAGTTCATGGACTTACTCTCACTTAATGTATCAATTTTTGCTTCTTTGAATTTCACCATACCCCCAAAAAAACTCAAAAGACGTTAAATGTCAAAAATGTTAAACTTTTATTTCCTGCTTCTGTTCTTATGACAGCTGGATGAAAAAGCAGCTAAAAGGTGAACTGTGTGCTGCAGAATCTATTGTTCCCATGTAATTGTTTTTTTTTTTCAGACAGACAGATACTTGTTTTGATTTGGTGTGAATAGACCATTCTTTGTCCTTTCATATTGTTTTTTACACATTGCTGTGCTGAGAATTAGACACTAAGAACCCACTAAGAGTTAATCCAATATCCAGGACAGACAGACACACACACATCTACACACCTCCTGAACCATTTCTTTAATGAGTTTGTTTGCCGCCCGCAGGTCCTCAGGGTGAGAGCTATTCAGAAGACGAGACAACATCTATTGAATCAGAAAGAAAAAAAAAACAGTAAGAGAGAGTGGACAGACATAAGTGAAGTCATAATTACTTATTCATGGTTTACAAACATATAGTTTGGTAACATATAGTTTCAAATTGATCAACCTAACTCCCGAAACCTTCTTAGGTTTTAATCACAGTAAACAGAGTAAAGACATAGGGAAATAAACAGTAAAAAAACAAAACAAAACATCATTCCTAAACTGCATCTGAACAACCTTTGATTTCTCCTCATC
Source organism: Sinocyclocheilus anshuiensis (assembly GCF_001515605.1). Lineage (NCBI taxonomy): Eukaryota > Metazoa > Chordata > Actinopteri > Cypriniformes > Cyprinidae > Sinocyclocheilus > Sinocyclocheilus anshuiensis. The sequence continues at coordinate 355,148 of NW_015542350.1, forward strand.
CTCAAAGATGGCGTTTTTAGGCCTGGGCAGTGGAGGAGGGCAGAGCTTGTCATCAGGAAGGTCTGGGTCCTGTTTAATAATACCTAAAATGAGATGCAGAGCATAAACATAATTTAGCATATTTATTACCAAACACTCCACAACACACAATTGCAACAACAACATAGGACAAACAGCAAGTCCCACAAGAGAGCTTTATAATTTTACACATGATAAATCATTTTATAATTGTACACGTTTGTTTACCATAACTTTTAACAGCATTCATGAAAGTACAAATGTCAGAATAGTTATTGACCACACATGTATCAGCTGTGAGATGTAGTTAAATACATGTTAGTTATGACAAATCAGGACCCTGCATGTCAGGTTACCTTGTTTCTTAAGCATCTGATAAGCATCAGAAATCTTTGTCTCTTCTGGTAAACACACAGTCCAGCTGTACATCATTTCTAAAACTTTTTTCTTCACTGGTTCTGGGGCTCGAGAACCTAGATACTGTAACAAAAATAGAGTGCATGGACAGTTATTGAATATAAGTTAAAGGAAATATTTAGACATTAAAGATATTGACTACTAGTATTCCCATTCTAAGCAGCAAGAGACATTCTCCTGAGTATGTATGAGTAAGGTGTATAACTGCACAGTGTCTGCATTTACATCACCAGATAGCCTCTTTTCTGACAACACTTTCTTCGTTTTGCTTTAGTGCTTCACTCTCTCTCTCTGGTTTCTATGTTTTTCCTGTTATTTGAGTTCTTCATGCAATATATTATTCAGGCTTGCACAAATAAGGATGTGCTATAAAGGCATACAGTGAGTATAGAAAAGAACCCCCCCCTTTAAAATAATCACATTTTGTTGCTTTGCAGCCTGAAATGAAGACGGACCCAGTTTTTGTTTATCC
>NW_015542350.1:356623-360149 GCF_001515605.1 Sinocyclocheilus anshuiensis
CCCCCCTTTAAAATAATCACATTTTGTTGCTTTGCAGCCTGAAATGAAGACGGACACAGTTTTTGTTTATCCAGCTGTATTTACTCAGTGCAACTTATAACATCCAAGCTAAAGATATAACACCAACATGTCAGAAAAAAAAAAATAATTAAAAAATAGAATCACTGAGTTGGAAAAAAGATCACCCCCTTGTGTCAGTATTTTGTTGAACCACCTTTTGCTTTAATTACAGCCTTTAGTCTGTTGGGATCTGTCTCGGTCTCTACTAACTTTGCACATCTAGACTTTACAATATTTGCCCACTCTTCTTTGCAGAACTGCTCAAGTTCAGTTAAATTTGATGGTGAGCGTTTGTGGACTGCAGTCTTCGTGGCCTTTCTTGAGAAGTGGCTTTTTTCTTGAAACCCTCCCATACAAGCCACATTTATGGAGAATTTGTGATATTGTTCACATGCACACAATGACCACTCTTTGTCATAAATTCCTGCAACTGCTTCAGAGTTGATGTAGGCCTCTTGGTAGCCTCTCTGACCAGTTTCCTCCTGGCTCTTTCATAAATCTAAACTTTGCAATATTTGCCCACTTTTCTTTGCAGAACTGCTCAAGTTCAGTTAAATTTGATGGTGACTGTTTGTGGACTGCAGTCTTCAAGTCATTTTACAGATTTTCAATGGGGTTTAAGTCTGGGCTCTGACTAGGCCATGCAGTAACATTCACCGTTTTCTCTTTCAACCACTGTGTGCTCAGTTTTGCTGTGTGCTTTGGGCCATTGTCATGTTGGAAGGTAAACCTTCCCATTGACAACTTTCTGGCAGAGGGCAGTAGATTTTCCTCAAAAAAATTGATTTTCCTCAATTTGATGGTATTTTGCCCCATCCATTTTTCCTTCAATCCTGACAAGTGCTCCAGTCCCTGCTGCAGAGAAACATCCCCATAACAGGACATTACCACCTCCATGCTTTACTGTAGGAATGGTGTTATTTAGGTGGTGATCTGTGTTGGATAACCGCCCAGACATATTGTTTTGTGTTGAGGCCAAACAATTCAATTTTAGTCTCTTGTGGCCTCAGAATCTTCAAGGTGCATTTTGGCAAAGCTCAGTCATGACTGCATGTGGCCTTTCTTGAGAAGTGGCTTTTTTCTTGAAACCCTCCCATACAAGCCACATTTATGGAGAATTTGTGATATTGTTCACATGCACACAATGACCACTCTTTGTCATAAATTCCTGCAACTGTTTCAGAGTTGCTGTAGGCCTCTTGGTAGCCTCTCTGACCAATTTCCTCCTGGCTCTTTTATCCAGTTTGGAGTGACGTCCTGATCCAGGGAGGGTCTGTGTTATACCAAATACCTTCCATTTCTTAATAGACTTCACTGTGCTTCTAGGCATTGATAAAGCCTTTAAAAAAAATTTGTATCCATCTGGGGGTTCCAACATGTTGGTGTTATATCTTTCACTTGGATGTTATAAGTTGCACTAATACAGCTGGATAAAACAAAATCTGTGTCTGTCTTTATTTCAGGCTGCAAAGCAACAAAATGTGATTATTTTAAAGGGGGTGATTCTTTTCTATACCCACTGTATGTTTGTGGCTGGATTTAGCTTTGTCGTACAGGCCCCTGCTCAGTTCATGCACTCTATGTCAACACAGAAGTTATGTTATCTCTACCACTGCGTATCCTTGTGCGTACAAGTTCTAAAATTGTATATAACTTTACACAGAATATATTGGCAACCAATTTTATCCAGGGTTTTTAAAATCAAATATAAAGCTTTTTTAGACATTTTTTTAAGGGCTGGACAAATAAAATTAATACTGTTTGTCCAGAACAAACCAATACAATCAAAAAATCCTTTACTTTTAATTAAACAGACTGGAGCACACATTAACGAGGACTTAATACTGCTTATAAGCAAAACAGGGTAACTGCAAATTTTAAATACTCAAAATACTTCATTCAATATGTACTGAAATTGGTATAATGGAAGTCAATGGGGACCTGAAACTATTATCCACATTCTTCAAAATGTCTTCTTTTGTGTTCAGCACAAGACAGAAACTCATACAGGTTTGGAACAACTTGGGTGAGCAAATGACAACAGAATTTGTATTTTTTGGTGAACTATCCCTGTAGTGTTTCCTTCCTGTGATGGGGCAGCCCAAAAAGAAGCTACAAGAGTTTGTTGAATTAAATGCCAGATACATTTTACAGAAAGGATTTTATGCATAATGCAAGACAAAATTATAAACAAGCCTGTAATACGCCGAGACTCTTATTTTGAAATGTATGTCCTTTCCTACTTAGAGCTGCTCATTCAAATAGATAGAGATAAAATATGCACTCTTACAACAATCTACAACAACATATTACAACATTAACACCATAAAGTTAACATCATTATTCATCATCAGCAGTTCAATGTGCAATCGTTTAGGTAAAAATGTGTGCTATTAATTGACTGTGAACTGCTCTGAAACCGCAAACCTTTAGAATGTGCAACAGCGCCACCTTTTTTAATTTGAATGTGCAATGCTCACATTTATTTAAAGGGGTGATTGATTGCGATTTCACTTTTTTAATGTTAGTGTGTAATGTTGCTGTTTGAGCATAAACAATATCTGTAAAGTTACGAAGCTGAAAGTTCAATGCAAACGGAGATATCGTCTTTTAAAATTCTGGCAGTTTAATGCCTACAAAAATGGCTGGTAGGGACTACAACAAGTTACTTCCTGGGTTCGTGACCTCATGGATCGCGGAACGAACCAAAAGAAGGGGGGGCCCGGGGGGTATTATGTCCTCCTACATAATACATACATAGTTCATAAACATACATAGTAACATGTAACATAATAGGCTATAAACAGTACTAATGGTATTAGTTAGATATCTGATATGTTAGCTTATGTATTTTTATTCTATGATTCTTCAACGATTCTGAAAACAAACATTAGACAACCAAACAAAAAACGTAATTTGAGTTTCTGACATAATGTTTTATTTAATGTTATAAATGAGTCTATTGATAAATGTCTAAAATGTTATTAATGAGTGTATTTAAAAATATTTATTAATTTAAATGAATTCATTATGTAGCTAAAAAATCATTAAAAAAAAAGACTTGTTTCATCCAGTCTCATGTGACACACAGCAGCCACAACAGAACTTATGTTTTATTTATTTTTTCCTTTTTATTCGAAACATCCCAAAACGCATTAACTACATCATGAAATATCTTGATTCTCACCTTTATAGATTATGTTGAGCTATAGTGGGCGATGGTCAAAGTAACCTAATAATGTAATTATTAACTATGCATAAATACCTGTCTGTTTACTTAAAGGTGCAATAGGTGATTGTCTTCAGAAACATTTTTTGTTATGCTGGTTGTAAGTCTCTTCACATCCCGATAGCAATCATTAAGTTAAGTGGTCTAAATGTATTTGTCTGTATTTATATGTTCTGTGGAAGGCATAGGATCAAGAAATGTTCGTCCAATCAAAACACTCGGTCCGAGCGTTTTAAT
>NW_015542350.1:360794-361123 GCF_001515605.1 Sinocyclocheilus anshuiensis
CTGTTTACTTAATTAACAGATATGGGTGTCATGCCATAACATATTTTTAATACGACTGAGTTTATATTTAATGTGAATTTAACATTGAAAGTTAGGCTACTAATCATAACTAGGGGTGCACTGATATGAAAATTTTGGCCGATACGATAACCGATAATTCTTTATTTTTGAAAGCCGATAACCGATATGTTGGCCGATAAATCTATATCCAAATGTTTATATACTTTTTCAGAGCCTGATTACAAAAAAGGTGTCATCATTAAAAGCCACATCCCAAACACTTCAACATAAGCAGCCTAGTTTGAACGGTGTACGTTTTAAAAATAATT
>NW_015542350.1:361600-374782 GCF_001515605.1 Sinocyclocheilus anshuiensis
AGTGTCTCTGAAGGAAATAATGCATTATTTATCGGCTTTAAGATATCGGCCAAATTTTCTTATCGGGCCGATACCGATAACAGAAAAAATGAGCATTTATCGGCTGATACCGATATGGTGGCCGATATATCGTGCATCCCTAATCATAACACTTTCATTGTACAGAAAGAGAACAAATAACATGTTCATTATCAAAGAACATTTTCACTGACAGTCTAGTTCAAGCACTCTCAAAAACTCCCATTAAAATCACTGAATCTGTTTACACTATGAAATTAATATCTTACAGATTCGTACACATTTGCACTTTGTTTCTGACGAGAGAATTCGCCAGAAAGAGGTATTCAGTCAACGAGCGAGTGAGGAAAACACCGGCATTTTAGTGACGACTCATCTGAACACCTCTGATTGGTCATTGCATTCATAAGCTCAACAGCATCGTGTGTGATTGGTTATAATGCGCAGTGCTGTAAAAACGCATCTGTCTCTGGCTCAGCGGCAGCCAGCGAACACAGATTTGAATTTAGCAGCTGATGATATGACGTACTGAACGTTCTAATCACGCCGGTGTGATTGTATTAAATATAGAAAATATTAATCGGCTATTTATTGTCTTTTGGAAGCTGCATTCAAAATCCACTTGGCTCAAAAATCTTAGACGAGCACTAGAGGCAGTTTAGCCAATCACAACACACTGGGCTAGCTAACCAATCAGAGCCCATCGCCTATTTCTCAGGGAGGGGCTTCATAAAAGCAGGAAATGATCAGCACGCTTATCAGAGAAGGGACAGAGCGGTGTGGAATAAAGGTAAATTATGTGAAAATTAATGCGGTTTTTTTAATTTTTATTAAGCATTAACACATCTTAGACTGCACCCCATAAACACAATCAAGCCTAGAAAAAAAACAGTCAACCACCCCTTTAAATAAATTACAGGTTACATTTAGGACTTTTATTATACAATTTAAGATATTTAAGTTTTCAAATTTTTAATTTAATCCTTTTGCAGAATAACTACAAATTCCTTCAATGTTATGATATTTTGTGAATATACTAACATCCGTGGTGTGAATTCTAACACAGTGACAATGCTGATTTATATACACAGACAAAACATACCTTAGGGGAAACCACTTTGATAAGCTCATTCAGGAAACGGAATTTCCCCACCTCATTATGGAACCTTTTCCCACAGTTCTTCACACAGGTCTCTAGAACCTTAGGACAAAAACACACAGTGCCAAAGAGTTAGGCTTTCCCTAACAAAGAGAATAATGTAGGTAGATCATTTCTCAATATCATCTGTATGATTCATACAAAGAACATTTATTCCCAATACCATTTCTTGTAGAAGAGATTTCATGTTTCGAATTTGACTCATTTGTAAGTTCATGTTACTTAATGCATTAACTAATGTTAACAAAAGAGACCTTAATGTAAAGTGTTACCAAAACTTTTAATGATCTATAAGCATTTGTGAAATAATTATATAAAACCATATTACCAATAGAGTATATATTAACTTATTTTATGTATTTGTTTGTCATTCTAAGTAATTGAACTGAGCAGTAAACGATCAGGCTTAAAAGATGTCTTATCCTATGAGTTAGAGAAGGTAGGATATATAAAACTTTTGATGATCTATAAGATTTTTTAAAAATTATTTTAATGCTCTATAAGTATTTCTAAAATAGTTATGTAAAAGTATACTGACAGTACAGTACATATCAACTGATTCTATGCATTTATTTGTCATTCTAATATATGGAGACTGAGCTGAACAAGATTAGGCTTACAATATTTCTAATCCTATGATACAACCTTAGTATTACAGCCTTCATCTGTCAGCTGAAATGTCTGATAGTTTTAAATTTTCTGCTGGTCCCTAAGCATTTTAAATTTATGAAACTAAGCATGTTTCAGAATGACTTGTTCTCCATATGTACATTTTTTTTGAAAAGCTTGGATAATGCACTTTAAAGACATAAGAAAATTACTGTTATATTTTTTACTGCTATATTTAATAAATCACCATGGCAAGCACCGGTCAAGATATCTAAAATCTGTTCACAATTTAGCATCTTCAGTATCTTGGCATCATGTTGACAAAGTTTGATGTAAATTGCATGATTCCCCTAGAAGGAGTATGCATTAATTCACAGCCTGATTTTTCCAAATATCCACATTCAAACCATTAGAAAGTTGTCTGGCTTGATGAGAACAATATATGTACCGAGTTTGGTGACTGTAGTAAAACTAACCCCCCCCCACTTTTGTCAAAAGGTGGCGCTATAGAGCGCATCCTCAACACCCATTTATGAGCTTTTGCAAGTGTCTAACTATCACTAATACTGATGTGTGTGTCAAGTTTCATGAAATTCTAAGCCTTCCCTAATTAAGGGAACCCTGTGGAGCTTAAAATATGACAAAACTATTTAAATTTGAATTGTGTAAATTTGAATTATGGACAAGTGTCATTTAACAAAACTGAATATTATGTGGCATTTAACAGTTTTGAATTTGATTTTTTTTTTACTTGAATATTGAACATTTAAAAATTTAACACAATTAAATTTTTTGTATTTTCAAAAACTTTGTATTTTGACAAAACTAAGTGAACCGAACATATCCCCTCCCGGTCACCGTAGTAATTGGCCAAAATGCTTCGTTCGATTTTCAGAGATCATCTACTCTTCCCTGTGGTTGAACTCTACCTACTTGCTGTGCGATCTGAATTTCGGCATTTTGAATTTTAGAATATTGAATGTGATGTTCTGAATTTCTTCTTCATCTTGAAAACTTGAAGCTGTATTTTTAAAAACTGGATATTTGCAGTTTAAGAATTCAGAACAAAAAATCCGCTGTTTGAAAATACATGTCTATAAAACTCCGCCATAAAAAATTCAATTGTGTTAAATTTCAAATGTTCAATATTCAAGTTAAAAAAATAATCAAATTCAAAACTATGTTAAATGCCTCATGATATTCAGTTTTGTTAAATGACACTTGTCAATAATTCAAATTTACACAATTCAAATAGTTTTGACATATAAGCAAAAGATTTACATTATTTAAAAAATCCACATCGTTTTATACATATTTTGGACTATCAGGGGCGCCATTATTTCAATGATGTCAAATAGTTGCACTCGGAGAGCTACTGGCGCTATCTGTTGTTAATTTTACCGCAACACAACTCGGAATACTGATATGATGCCACATTGTGTGGCTTTTGGTTGTAAAGTTCCCTTAAAAAAACTAAATTAAAGTTTGACACATTGCCATGGCAACAGTATTTAAGATATCAAGAATCCCTTTGCAGTTTTGCATCTGCTGTGTTGTGACATTATTCTGATGAAGATTGAAGACAATCTAGTAAAAATAAGAGGCTAAGTTCAAAACATTCTGAAAATGACACTTCCTGCTGCCAGTTGGTGGCACCATAACTTTGACTCCTAATTGTCATATCTATGTGATCGGCCTCATATGACGAACAAACAGCTAATGTTTGATCAAAATCAGACAATGTGTGCAAAAGTTATTAGACAGTTCCATTTCTCGCCATAATTTTGTCACCTCGCCACAGCCAAACCGTTCGAGATATCAAAAATCCCTTCGCAATTTAGCATCCCCAATGTTTTAAGCAGTACTGCCAACTTCTTTCAATGGTAAGTAGCTAAAGCTTGCTCGAAAAGTCACATCGTTTTTTGCATTCTGCCTACACTGTAAAAAATCCAATTAACAAAATGTTGGAAGGGCAAAAATATAAGTTGAGCTAATTTTATTGCTTGGGCTTAGTTGAGAGGACATATTATATTAAGTCTACACAAATATATTTGAAAAACATTGAATTAACGGTTATTTTCAAATCCAGTCAACAATTAGCTATGCTAATGTTGACTAAACTAATAAAAACTAATCCAGCCAACACTGAGATCATTCCGCACGTGCACGAGCCTGAGTGACTTCGCGGGAGAAACAGCGCCTTCTTGTCAAGTTCACAAGTCAGGTAAGTGCCACTAAATAAATGTTATTTTTTAGACTAAATTTATAGACAAAAACATACAGCATATCTGATGTCTTTGAGTGGATATTTAGAAGTGTTTTCGCGTGTGTCGTCTGTCCGAAGATAAATGAATATTTAGGCTATGTTAAATGTATGTCAAGTTCACGCGACAGGTAAGTGGAACTGAATTTGTACTTAGACTGAATTTATCAATACTTGTATATTAAAAAAAGGTGCAAACGTATTATTTAAAACGTATGTATTTATACAATATTTGTACAAACGTACAACATATATAAAAACATCGAATAAGCGTTGTATGAATATGTCTGAGGGAAATGAGCTGTTTAAGTGAAGGGAACGTGGTCTTTCTTCTTGTTTAATCCATAAAACACTTAATGTCAAAAGCTGTGTTACTATAATGAATTTTAGGTTTAATTTTGGCGTGTTGTATGATGTTTTTGTGTTTCCGTGACGTTAAAAGATATGAAGAGATCGTGCGGTCTCTCTCTTTTATAAGCCATTGATGCTTACTATGACGAAACATGGAATGTAAACAACAGCAATACGCTTATTTGAAGTTAACATGGGCGTGTTGAATGGGTTTTTGCGTGTGCAAACTTTTGCAATTGTCCCGTGAAGTTAAAAGTCGACATTAAACGTGACTAACAACTGGCTCTTTTCAAACGGGGCGGATTACATGGTGCTTCTGGTCTCATGAAGGGTGAAGGCGCTTCGGAGAGGAGTTTGTCGTTCCAAACGAGAATAAACAACTGAATCCTTTCACACGGCTGTTATCAAAGCAGACTGCGTCTCAGTCAGTTCCGTAGGTAATGAATCACTAGATCATGCACACGAGTCCCTGCACTGGTAAAGAGACCACGGCTTAGTAAACATTGGGACAATTGATCAATCAATTTGTAAAACGTCACCACTGGTATTTATCAACAACAGGCAGGCATATTTTGATATTATTTTAATGCTGTTTAAGGTAGACTTATAATATGAAATGTGCATGTTCTGTTACAAATCCGTGCAACTAATGAACAGTCAGCATCAATGCTCCCTGTGTTGTGCGATGGATTGAGATTTTTTTTTGTGCCAAAAAAAATGGTTGCTCTTCTGTTTCATCACAAATTTAATTAACTGGTATTACATTTTAAATGATTTAAAAGGCATCATTTCATTTTTTGAGATAAATTGTACTTTATTTTGGTTCCGACACACGATTTTTCTGTTTAATACTGTAAAGTTGCTTTGACACAATCTGTAATGTAAATACAGTGACTGGACTTTACTTGACTCAGTTCAGTTGAACTGTAACACCTGGTTCGTTTATTTTTTTCTGACTTCTGCCTCATTTTAAAGATGTAATTGTGAACAGTAGTAATATTTGTAAATGTTTGTTTGCAAACATTTTGTTTAACTTGTTTAGTCTTTTTTAAGTTAAACACATTTTTAAAATAAAATTTGCAGTTGTATTACAAATGTAATGTTTGACAACTGGAGCACTTTAAAGGGATAGTTCACCCAAAAATGGAAATTTGCTGTTATTTTATTGACCCTCAGGCCATCCCAGATGTCAGTGACTTTTTTTTCTTCAGTAGAGAGAGGAGTGCGCAGCGGTAAAACAAAACATTTGAGCATGTTAAGGGCCCAAAAACCTTGACGAAAAATAATAAGAAGAATCCTTAGAAAAACAATAGGTCCCTGCACCCCTAATGGCTTGGGCCCTAATAATAATAAATGGAGCAAAAAAACTGTCAATTGAGCTGAATTTGTCAAAGAACCCAGAATATTCCTTCAAGTGTTGTACGGTTGCTCACACAGATGGATTGAGGTCACATTCTGATAAAGAGTAAGCACATTTTCCCAGTCTAATCCAGTCTGCTGATATCTCCTGTTGTGTTTGCAAGGACCTTTCAGTTTGCTAGTTATCTGTCAGCCTAAAATTGTCTGTGGTGTCACTGTTGACTCATATCTTCTTTTCTGAAATGCTGAGGTCAGCATCTGTATCAGCAAGGCTAAAAGCTGGTAATGAGCCAACGGTTTGATATGTCTTCTCACAAGTGATGGCAGCATAACCTGCAGTGTCGTGGTATCTGTTGACTTTCTGAAGATGGATGAATATTGTAGTCGTTTGGTTGCTTGTTTTTAATGAAGAAAATCCAGAAATATGATTGAGTTTCAGTAAGGGATTCTATTTTCAATAAACAAGGAGGAAATAGATGCATTAGCAACTCAGCGGGCTGAGAATAAAAATATCCTGTTAATGATGGTAAAAATACGGCAGTGGTTGCCAGTATTATAGGATGGCATATTGGTGTCTGTAACCTATGTTTTACAGCTTATAACCATATATTTAATTAAGTGATATAATGATAAATTATAACCACCAAATCTGCTTTTTACCTTATTTACTGATAACTATGGAGCCCCTTAGGGGACATGGAGATGAAAAAAACGTCTCGCGCAAAGTTTCTGGATGCAATATGAAATGTGTATGTTCTGTTACAAATCCTTGCAACTAATGAAGAGTCAACATCAATGCTCCCTGTGTTGTGCGATGGATTGAGATTTTTTGTGTGCCAAAAAAAATGGTTGCAACTTCTGTTTCATCACAAATTTAATTAACTGGTATTACATTTTAAATTATTTAAAAGGCATCATTTCATTTTTTGAGATAAATTGTACTTTAAATGATTTAAAAGGCATCATTTCATTTTTTGAGATAAATTGTAATTGTACCTAATAATAATAAATGGAGCAATTCCAACAGGGTCCTCGCACCGCGGTGCTCGGGCCCTAATAATAATAATAATAATAAACAGAGCAATTCCAAGAGGGTCCTCTCACCATTGGTGCTCAGGCCCTAAAAAGAAAATGATATTATAGAGATGCTTCAAGCACTGACTGACTGAATGATTTTATCAGCCTCAGAAACACCTTTCTTCGGATACAACAGTGACCAGTGCTGTTAACAAGAGTTGCAGAGCAGTGTATGTGACATGGCAGGAGACGGGGTTCTTTTTTGTGCGCAAGCTGAGCAACCTTCTGTTGCGAGGCTTATTTCAAGTAAAATGGGTGAAACATAGGAAAGACCACTACTGCTGGGTGTCAATAAATCTCTTTAAATATCAGATAATTTGACATTTTTACAAGGCAAGGTTATAAATGAATTAATAATTTATAATGTGTACAAAAAATCTTTTGCCTTTTACCTCGAAAACAATATTTTAAAACATTTTGAGTAAAGATGTTGTAACATTAATATATGAAAGGTACAAGGAATATATGTTACTTTTTTTTTTTACTTGATGGTTACATGACATGAGATTTTATAGTGATTAAATTAAACGTTTGTCAAGGATTAAGAGGAAGGATTAATTTTTGTTCTAGCCATCAAGGTTCTCTAGGGTTACTAGCAAAAATGTACTTTAGCTTATTATAGTGCCACCTTGTGGCCGATTCTCCTTAAATGGAATACACGGCTTCATGCCGTTTCCTTGAACAGGCTAAATGTCACATCAGTCATTCACAAAGTAATTAACTGCTGAAATCTGATTCATTTTTGTTGATTTGTAGGATTATTTTTTATGGCTTTGTTACCACTTGCCTTGAAGATACACATCAAATTTTATTTTCCTTGATCAAATGGATCAAATTTACGACAGGTTTATATTTGTAGCACCCCTTATAGGCAGAAAAAATTTTGTGTTTATGCTCAGAATATCCTGTTGTCTATGTGTTCAAGTTTCACTAAGTCTGGTGTTCAGCAGTTTTAAGTTAATTAGTCAAAATGAGTGAAACCAGATCATTTAATTAGCTTATATCTTAGCAATGTTTTCATAAATCAAAAGTTTGCAGCAAATAAGCAGTAAATCAGTACAAACATAATAGGGTTCCAGCATATTATAGTGCTGGGACCCCTAATCAGTCTTTGACTACATAGAGTCATCCACACCCCTGAGAAAAACCCAGAATGCTGATCTTACCATGAGTGCCTGCATGGCCTCCCACTCCTGAGGGGATTGAATCTTGTGAGCAAGAAGTCTGGTGGCCAACTGTGGACTAAAGACACAATGTATTTAGCACAATAAAAAGAATAATCCGTAAATCCGGACCCCTGAACACTCACACTAACAAAAGCAAAAGCTATATTAGCAATTTATTTTTACATTCCTAATTAAGACTTGACTTTCTCTTACATTTCCTGGTCATGTGAAACTTACCTAAATAAGGACAGGTAACTTTACCCTTTGATTGTGTGTTTATCCCTTTGGGATTGTTATATGAACATGCACGGCCACAATGACAAAACAATCACATTCAATAAACCCTAGAAAAAGCCTGAGGAAAACTCAAATACAAGTACTACAATGGCTTTTCAGTTCTTCAGAAGCTCAGTGGTCACTGTAATGAGTTTGCTCGACTGTCCCTAACAGAACAGAAGTTAATTTGTAGTCAGTAAGACCAATATATCACCAAGGTATTGAGCCACTGCTTGAGGCTTAAAATGACAAAAAAAAAAAACAGACTAGTATTCTAGTGTGAACAGTCCATCGCTGTGCATATTTAAGAAGAAACATTTAGGTTTAAAAATGACTGAAATGTGGACGCACCCTTCAGGTTCATTGCTGAGTTGGTCACAGAACAGTTGAATACTCTCCCAATCAGTTTCTCGATTTAAAGGGTTGGTCGCTTTGTCTACATGTGACACATAAAAAAGCAAAAAAGTTAGAAAGACTTAATAGAAAAAACCTTACCTACAATAACCTACAACAAGCATATCTGCAATTTTGCATAAACATAACAACATCTGTAAATCAACAGTTATAAGATATGAAAGCAAACGATAAGAAATCCTTTCTAAGTATTTTAAAACAATGACCATGAACAGTTATTAAAATCACACATCTGAATCTAGAAGCTGATATATATCAACAAGAAATAGTTTTAAAACATTTATATCATGTTCAAAATTTTCCTTGTTCATTGTAGATCAATTATAGCCCATTATTATCTTACTATTCAAAAATCGAATTACTTTCAAAGTCAAAATTCCCTTTCCAGTAAGCCAAAACCAGACTAGTTCCATCGGGTGTTGCCTGCATTGTGAAAAATGCCCATTGTATATTGAAATGGAGGTAGATCTGAATGTGATTAAAGATTAGGAAGCCAATTAAAAAGTTATACAAAATTAAATGCATGGACAGAATAGTCACAATAACCCAGTGACATAATGAAAGAAAATATATAGAAATACATTTTAATTTGATAGTGACTTTAAAAATATTTCATAAATATTCATTTCTTTGTGCACAACGTTTTAATTAAGAAAAAAATGTACTTGTAATCAGTAATGTTATTGATGTTGAGTCCACAGTTATTTTCAAAGACTCTAATTCAAAGGGTTGGAGACAGCGTAGAAACGGGTCGCCAAACTAAGTGATGACTGTGACTTAAGCATTACAAGTCGACAACATAAAACTGACAAAAGTGTAGGTCGGATATGGCTCCTTTAAGGAAACAGGCGAATGAATAATCTTTTCTTCACGTACATGGTTGATAGTAGTACGGAACTATGGTGTAAATTTGTACCTTACACTGTAGAAGCGTAACAAATATTTTATTATTGAATGTCTTCATTCAATATTTTATTTATCATGTGATTCTGCTTACAGAGACTCCTCCCTTTTGATTCACGGACAGATAGCTTGCAATTTTACAACTCTTCTCTACCGGTCAAGCACAGAACACACACTCCCACAATAGTAAAAAATACACGCACAAAACACACTAAAACAAAAGTGTGTCAGAAACTCAACTATATCGGCGTTAGCATGCTAATAACTCAACTGCCAACAACACCATGACACTCCGCATCTGCGTTCCGCAAAGCGCTTGCGCCAATGTATCATCTTAGGCGTACGCATCTCCTTGTTATTAGCACTGTCACATAAGAATGTAATACATTTGAAGTTTAAATGTGTTTGACTTACTGATGCGGGACTCTAAGCTCTGCTCGTCAGGCGGAGCCGCCATCTTCACCCGAGATCACAAGACTCAAATCTCGCGATGAAACACGTGACTACAGAAGTACTTCTGCATTTTTATTTTCATATAATGAAACAATACATTCATATGGTGCATGTAACTTAACTTATACAAGTAGAGTAGTAACTGATTGAGTATGTTTCATGATGCCTGAACGTTTTATGTATTTGTACTTTAGACTACGTGGAAACTTTTTATAATATTAAGATGAGGAATAAGAAAGAAGGAAAAACTAGGGGTTTTCCTCTTTAAGTTCCTCTACTTACAGAAAGTTCCTCTAATTACAGAAATTCAAGGCGTTCTTGTTCTACATTAATTTCAACAATAAGAAATAATGATACAGTTCCTTTTGAAATGCGTAGAAAGGCGTAGAAACAGTGTAGAAAGGAATCTATTCTTATGTAAAAAAAAATAAAAAATAAAAACAATTCCAAGATTATTAATGTTAAATGCTTCTTTCATATACCAGCACATTTTCATTTTTTTTAGAGAGATTTATGAAATGCAAATCCTCCCAAAAAGTGTAAATGTAAGTAATAAAATAAATGTTTCAAACTGTTCCCCACAAAAAGATTTTTTGCAAACAATTAGATTTTGGCTTACCACTGGGAGTGCTCCTAAGCGTTCCTAGCTAGGAGTTTCAGATTAAAACCTATTCACTAGCAAGTTTTACTAAGGAACTCTTAATATAAGAGTAAGGCAGGGTTTACTTATAATTGCTATGGATGATGTGTGTGTGTACATGTTTTTCTGAATACACACCAACTCATGGGGACTCGTGTCACTGTGGGGACCTAAATTGAGGTCCCCATGGGTACAGAAGCTTATAAATCATACAGAATGAGTTTTTTTTTTAGATTGTAAAAATGCAGCAAGTTTTCTGTGAGGGGTAGATTTAGGTATAGGGCGATAGACGTGTGTGTGTGTGTGTGTGGTCCTTGTATTCCCTACATTATGGGAATACATAATGTCCCCACAAGTATAGTAATACATTTTGACCTTATGGGGAATTTTTTTGATCCCCATGAGGAAACAAGCTTATAAATCATACACAATGATCTTTTTAGAAAATCTAAAACAGAAGAAAGTTTTGTGCGAGGAGTAGGTTTAGGGGATAGGAAATACAGTTTGTACAGTATAAAAACCATTACCTCTATGGAATGTCCCCTTAAAACATGGAAACTCAACAAGTGTGTTTGTGTGTGTGTAAGATAAATAGAATATAATCAAGTATGGGCTACACACCCATGGCTAATTCTATTCAGTTGGCTCGAATCAATTTTAACTCTTTACGTAATTAGTAATTGGGTTGTTATGTCTGACCCAGGAGCTGCAAAACAACCCAAACATTTGGTTTGAATCAATTTTAACTCTTTACGTAATTAGTAATTGGGTTGTTATGTCTGGCCCAGGAGCTGCAAAACAACCCAAACATTTGGTTGTTATATTTGACCCAGGAGGTGGGTAACACAAAAACTACCCAAACACTGAAAAAATAACCCCAAAAAATCCAGCAATTCCAAAATAAATGTAAAGAGGTTTCAGGGTTCTCAAAACAGAAAGAACAGTTGGTATTAACATCATTCTTAAGTATTTTAAGAGAGCACTTATCTGGATAGAATTTAGGAATCCAATTAAATGTAACTTCTCACATTTTTTGTTAGTTATCAGGTATTTGTGAGTTAATAACCAAACTTTCTTCCAAACCATTCCAGTAAGAGATTACATAAAAACAGACTCCTCCTGAAACAAAATTCTAATTTTCTTGTTGTTGTTGATTTTTTTTTAGATGGCACTGTTTACCCACAACTGTTTTACATAGATCCACTGAGTGACAAGAGTTTGGAAAACAAAGAGCTCTAAAAAGCATGAGAACTCCATGTGGCACTGCATCAGCAACAACCGCGAACTCTTTTGGACTAACAGGAGTTTCATGCTTATCTAAGAACTTGGAATAATTACAGATTGAACCATTTTGATTGAAAAGTTAAGACACAAAAATAATACCAGTTTTAAACCAATTATCAAGGAAAAGAGAATTGTGTTTATACAGTAGATCATTTTTTACAGATTAGATAAGAGGTGTAAAATTGTGTTTAAAAATGGTGGACCAAGCTAACAACATTTGCCAATAAAAAAGGTTTGATTGGGATTTTCATAATGCTATAATTACACAGTAATAAGAAACTTAAACCACTAGTTTGGAAAAATAACATTAGAGATCAGGCTCTATATAGATGAGGGTTTATTAATAGTTATTTATCCAATTTATTTTAAAGGTATAATGTGTGTCAGGATTGTGTGAAGATATTACAACTGGTGTGGCATCATTGAGTGATTATATGGAAGTTCATATAGATGTTAATATAGGGCTGGGTGATGTAGCTAAAAAATGTATCAACGATATAATGTTTCATATCGTTCGGTATCGATAATTATTGAAATTTTTTATAACCTTTTTTAAAACAGAGCAATAGAAAAAAAATGTTTAAATTTAACCACTGTACTTTTAAATTAACCCAATTTATTGAGACAAACAACACATATTTTTTTGTTTTAACAGTCAAACACACAATAAAAATTAAACAAATATGTAATTTCTAATGTTTTATATGCAGATTAAATAGGTTTTAAAGGGGTCCTATTATGCGTTTTCACTTTTTCAACTTTAGTTAGTCTGCAATGTTGCTGTTTGAGCATAAAAAAAAGATCTGCAAAGTTACAAAGCTCAAAGTCCACTTCAAAAGGAGATATTTTATTTAACAGAAATCTAAAAGTTTAAACTGTTTTAAGTTTTCATGGCTACATCTCTTGTGTGAGACGCATATTTGTCCGTCTAAAAAAATGCACTGAATATGCGTTCTGTGTAAATGGCTTGGTTTCGGTTTTAACCTAATCATAACCTAATCCGCATTGAGCTTCTATATTTCTCTAATATTTTGAATGAATAACACAGCAGCAGCGCGTCTCGTGGGCTAGACTAACAAAACATTAAAATGCAACAAACTCACTTACGCACACCTAACATGCGACTGTACCATTTTTGCATTCAAATGCAATTTTTATTTAAAATTCGACTAATATTCATTTTTTTATTCACAATCTCCTCATCACACGC
>NW_015542350.1:375279-382589 GCF_001515605.1 Sinocyclocheilus anshuiensis
TCCGCATTGAGCTTCTATATTTCTCTAATATTTTGAATGCATAACACAGCAGCGGCGCATCTCGTGGGCTAGACTACTAAAATATTAAAATGCAACAACGTCACTTACATCATTATCACCGCAACTTGTGTGCCACTGATGACGCTCCCTGACACACTCCTAACATTCAAATGCAAATGTTTATTTTAAATTCGACTAATATACATTTTAGCACTCAGCACTCAATTTAGCATGTGTTCGTGTTTGTGTGTGCTGTCGGCGTCACTCAGAGCACATGCCTATATCGTGCACTATATCGAACATTTTTTATATCGTTATCGAAGGTGTACTGAGCACTGCACGGACCCTCTGCACTGGGAAGACGGAAGAGGGCACTCACGGCACCGGAGCACCTACCTGGAACTTTCTCACTAGCACCCATCACCCCAATAAATCCACCCTTTGGGGTATTGATCGAGATTACTTGTCGTGTGATTCTTCACCCCGTTACAATATATACATACACACACACACAATCAGAGACATGCATGACCTTTACATTACTCAAAGATTTTGAAGACAGAACACAAACTGACAGTTTTAATTGCCTTTCTATTAGTACTATGTTGAATAGTACACAAGTAATTTTCCAACTCTTTAAAAAACACTGTAAAACAGGGTTTTTTGTTAGAAAATTTACACTTATGAATGTGAAACTTAACCAACAAAATAAATAGATTAATAACAAAAACTTCGTTATTTACATTATCATACTTAAAATATCCAAAAACTACATTTTCGAAATACAAATTAAAATGAAAGAGTACCTTTTCTTTGATAAACATCATACCATAACTTTTTAACATAACTACAGTGCCAGAAGATGTGGGGTACAGTTTCCAAGTGCAAAGAGCAAAAAGAGCAGTTAACATCAATATCCTTCTTAAACTTACTGAGAAAATGTTTAACAGGATAGAATTTATGAAATATTTTGAAACCGATTTCTTTGATCTTGTTTGTAACAAAGAACTTGTGAGGCAATAACCAAATGCTCTCCCACTTAGGATTTCCAACAAATTTAGTCCAATAAGCAATAGAGCAAGGCTTGGTAGCAATCTCCTTTAAAAATAGAGAACGAATAGACTTGTTATTTTTAGTCTGTGAAAAACAAATTTTACCACATATTGTATCAGTTAGACTGACTATGGGCATATCAACCAATATCACATCTTTAAATAACGAAACTATAGCAGAATTAATTGCAGAGAAAACGAGAGAGAATTCCTTGGGAGTCACAGGAAAATTAAAGTGTACAAGAAACTCATCATATATCATAAGATACCCTTGAGTGTTAAACAAATGACACACTAAGACAATACCCTTATCAAACCAGCTTTTCAAAAAAATACTTTTATGTTTAAACAAAATACAACAATTGTTCCAAATAAAATAACGCTGCGGAGAAAAGTTGTGCTTGTAGATCAGTTTCCAAGCCAACAAAGCTTGAGCATGAAAGGCAGATAGCTTCACTGGCAATTTCTCAATCTTATAATCACACATTAGTAAAAAAGAAAGACCCCCGAGTTGGTCAAAAATAAAATTAGGAATGAAGTTCCACAAAGAAGGTTTATTCAAACAAAATTTTAACCAATTAATTTTGAGAGTATTATTTAAAGTAGAGAAATCCAAAAAGTCAAGTCCACCATTTTTAAGGGAATTTATGACAACAGATTTACGAATGTAGTGCACACGGTTCTTCCATAAAAAAAATTAAATAAAATCTTAGACTTAACAGTTTTATTGTCTAGATATATGGTTGAAGCAATATAGGTTAATCTAGAAATTCCTTCTGCTTTTGACAGAAGAACTCTACCTCTGAGGGACAAGTCCCTTAATAACCAAAGATTAAATTTTCTTTTTATCTTTTCAAAAGCAGGGTTACAATTCAGGGAAACTCTATGTTGTTCACTTTTCGAAATGACAAAGTAATTAACAGCTTCTTTAACTGGAATACCATCCACAGATAAAAGGGAGGAATTTTTTAAGACTAATATTTCACATTTTTTGATATTAAGGTACAAACCTGAAGCATTAGAAAACAACTGTATATTTTTAATTGCCTGATGAGCCTGGCTCGAGTTTTTTTAAAATAAGGCTTAAATGCTTTCAGAGCTGTGTTTGAGTTTGATGGGCGACCGATGGAAAGGAAATGTGTGTGAACAAAGTAGACCAGTTGTGATGTCATCAGGTCACATGACCAGGAAGTTTAATAGATTTGTAAATATTATTATTGATTTTGATATTATGCTTTTAAATGTGATCTGAACGAGATACAGCATGATCCAAGACTATTATGTGATTATATAAATTAATGCTTTAGAAAAGATCGAATGTCTAACAAATGTCCAATATAAAACCAACTTTACCGCGATGGCATATAGGGCACCGCCCGCCCACGGATTTAAAGGTGCAATGTGTAATATTTACATCGATCTATTGGCAGAAATGCAATATAATATACATAACTATGTTTTCAGAGGTGTATAAAGACCTTACTTAATGAACCGTTATGTTTTTATCACCTTAGATTGAGCATTTTATATCTACATATACCGCGGGTCCCCTTACATGGAAGTCGCCACCATGTTTCTACAGTAGCCCTAAACGACAAACTGCTCTACACGCAACGACATCTTAGTCCTGTATTGGCCACCGTAGCTCACCGTAGGGGACTGGGCCGTTGGTTGCAATTCGCAACCTCACCGCTAGATGCCGCTAAAATTTACACACTGCACCTTAAAGGGGTCATCACCCTCATTTATATAGCACAATACAGGTTGTTTCAAAGCAGCTTTACAGTGATATCAGCAAAAAAATAAATGATATATTGTCATTGTTCAGCTGTCAGTTCAGTGCTGAATCAGTTATTATTATAATAATGAGTTCATATTTCATCTATAAAAGTAGGTTGGTTCTTCAGATAGTGATGTCAGCTTAGTTCAGTTTCATACAGCAGCATCAGTACAGTCAGATTAATAATATTGTTGAATGTATAGAGCTTTCAGACATGACTTTACTCTTTCAGTTTTTTTAATAGATTACAGACAATGGTTAGAGGTCTGCAGTGGGCGAGCGGAAGACTCGTTGAATTGGACACAGCGGAAGAAATGATCGCTGTTGTGCAAGAGTTCCTTAAAGAAATTCATAACATTGGACATACCCAGCCATCATCTGATTAGTTCTTGTGATATGAATAAACGTTTTACTTTACTTAATTACAGTACATCTAAATACATTTAACTTTAAATGTAAAAATGTTGGGGAGACTGAGTTTGGTCTTCTACTATATTTTAGTTTTGGTCAATAGTCACGGGTATCTTTACATTCCTGCGATTGACATGGCCATCTGTTCACCCAAGCACATGGATACAGACAAACTTAAAATTGTTCATATTAATTCCAAATCATACCGATTAAATAATTAACAAATTAATCATTAAACAATCACATTAATCATAATCTTATTAATATATTAATTACATTAATAATTAATAATGATATAAGATGTTGAGTTCTGTTGTCCTGGTTTAAAATAAACAATGTCATTTCTTTCTGTGTTTTTAACATGGTCCCAACCAATCACACAATCTGTATTAACTGTTAACCAACCTTAATATGATTTGTTTGGTTTGCACAAATAGACAACATACATTTCATCATTAATTAACCAAAGGCATGAAATATTTGCTGACAGTATTGTTTTTAACTAAGAATTTAAGGTTTAATTTGCACCTAGTTGGGGAATGTTAAAGTTTGTTCCACCAAAGATATTCAGCAAAGAATAACAAGTGTGCTTACTAACCCCAGTCATCTAACTTATAGCTACTGACATTAAAAATGTCTCAGTGCAGTGTGGATTGATTTGCAATCATTAACAAAAGAGAAAGTATAAATGTTGACATGACCTAATTTCTCTATCCCTTTTCTAGAGGATGCACACAGTTATCAGTCTCCCTTTCTGAGGAGCGGTGGTGTAGGGCGACCAAGGCAGGACATATCTGTTGACCAGCTCAACTTTCTACTGTCCCTCAACTTTACTGCTCACCAAGTTGGAGACATTCTGGGCGTGTCCTATTCAACAATTAAGAATCGGCTCAGGTAAAACATTTTTTTTTAGTTTTTTAGTTATTAATATTTCTTTCTAGACAGATGCAGTGTGCACCAACAGTTGTGTGTGCGTGTGTGCATGAGTGCACGTGTGAGCATGAGTGTGCGTGTGATACAACCACATTAATTTTAACCTATGTGAGTAACACTGGTTTTGAGTGTCATTGTTTGTCTAAAGCTGCTGTGCTATTGGCAACTAACAATGAACTCTTGTTCGTATTCACTCTTTTGTGTACTGTATGTTCATTTTTTGTGCTTCCTTGTCATTCGTTCATCATCTTTGTGTTATTTTTCCTGAAGCATTATTTTGTTGCGCTTCTGCTATGATAAATAGACATCCACCCTTGAATTTTGTGTGTAATGGAGGCTAGTGAAAGTTGTGCACGCTGATGACTGCTAGAGAATGCAGTGTTTACTGTTTAGTGTACTTATTAGTGTGTGTGCCTCGCAATGCCAGTGATTGGGATTTGAGGCCAACTCAGAGAACAGCGGTTAGGATTGGAGGGAGAGCTTACGTTACTTAGTTACTTTTTATGGAAAGTAATGCGTTACGTTGCTTTTGCGTTATTTTTTAAATCTGTAGATAGCTTAGAAGAACTCGATGTTACAACAGAAAATATTGACTCTCTCTGTACAATGAGCACACTTATGTATTTAGGCCTATTTAATTCATTAATTAATTTGAATGGATTATATATTGTTGCAATTTTCTGTTCACTATATGACATTACATGTAAAAATGGACATAAATGTTAATTTGTGTTTGCATGTAACTGATTAAAAATAAATGTCTTACCTCTCAGAGGAGCTGACGGTATAGCTGCTCGCATCACCTGCCTGACAGGCATTTCTCAACTCAACCTTGCAAAGACAGAACTGCTTGTGGTCCCAGCTAAACCAACACTTCATCACAACTTCTCTATTCAGCTGGGCTCATCAACCATGACTCAATGCAGGACAACCAGGAACCTTGGACTTGTGATTGACGATCAGTTAAACTTACAGACCACATTGCTAGAACTGCCCGGTTCTGCAGATTTGCCTTGTACAAAATTAGGAGGATCAGGCCCCTCCTATCAGAACAGCTACACAACTCCTTGTCCAAGCTCTTGTTCTATCCAGACAGGACTATTGTAATGCTGATCCAGAATGCTTCAGCAAGAGTGGTCTTTAATGAGCCGAAGAGACGCACGTCACACCTCTCATCATAAACTTGCAGTGGTTGACAATAGCCTCTCGCATCAAATTCAAGGCACTGATGCTTGCCTACAGAAAAACCACTGGCTCTGCACCACTATACCTAAACTCACCACTTCAGACCAACATATTTGTCCTCCAGAAGCTTGCGTTCTGCAAGTGAACGGTGCCTTGTGGTGCCATCTCAAAGAGGCACAAAATCATTTTTGCTGACCTTTACCTTGACTGTTCAAAGCTGGTGTAATGATGTGCCTATCTTAACCTGAGCTGCTGAGTCTTTAGCCATTTTCAAGGAACAGCTAAAGACGCATCTTTTTCGTCAACACTTGACTCAGTAAAACTAACACTTACTATTCTATATCGATTATAAAAAATTGTAAAAAAAAAAAATCCTTGCTATGTGTTGCCTACTGTGCTGCACTTGCATATTGTTGCCCTGTTGTTGATTTGACTGCTTCTATTGTTCTCCTCATTTGTAAGTCGCTTTGGATAAAAGCATCTGCTAAATGATTAAATGTAAATGTAAATGTATTGTACAAATGTGCATATTTTTTGTGTACTACAGTATTGAATTTTCTTAGTAAACTTTTAATTACTGTTGAAATCTAAAAATCTCAGTGTGACACAATAGCATTCATCTACACAAAACAGGCATTCTTGTAAGCAGTCAGTGTCGACAAAAAATAACAAAAATGACATTTTTATTTGGCAAATATTTCCAGGGTTGACTACAGTACTTTATTTGAATATCAACATTTGATTGGTCAAATTTTAATCATGTGGGTCTGATTATCACTTAAATGCAGGGAAGTCTAAAAAAGGCATAGTAAGCCTGTAGTTTAGGTCTATTGAAATTTTTTAGGGTTAAATGCAAATATAAATACATATATTTCAATGTACAATATAATTTTGTATTACATCTGTTCATGTGATAATTCCGTTTTTTTTTGTTTTGTTTTTGCAAAAAAAGTTTCTTGGTTATATTTAAAAAAAAAACATCAATTTTTATTATTGTCCCAATTAACCTTATTCAGCAAAAGTGTGAGAAATTGTTTTGTTTTACAGAACATGTCCCAAACTGTAGGCAGAATGCAGGGAGAGGAAAAAATAGCAATAGGAGTAATTTCTCAAGATGAAGGGTTTGTATGTAAAACCTGCCTGTGAACAAACACGCCTGCTCTGACCCACACTTACATACACACAAATATGGAAGAATGCATAATGCCCCTGGTTCTCAACCCGCGGCCCGTCACGAATTCAAATGCGGCCCACCATGCTGAACACAATTTAAAAAAATAACTTTCAGTTTTACAATTCATTTTAGTTTTTATATTAATTTAAAAATGTACTAAACAAATATAAGCTATAATTTTTTTATGTAAAATAATTTTGTTTTTCATATATTGTTTTCAGACATGAGCAGACCTGTACTCACGTAATTAACGTTACGCATTTAACGTGAGGATCACAGTATGAGGATCGTTTGAGTTCACAATGAGCTCACCCATTACTCACACCGTGAGGATCACAGCATGAGGATCGTTTGAACTCACAATGATTTCATATAGTACTCACACCGTGAGGATCACAGTATGAGGATCGTGTGATGTCACTGTGATCATCGCATGATCTCACGTGTTGACTGGGAGGTCAGGGAGACCTTGATACTGCTCCGTTGTGCGCTTGAAGAATTAGAACTTAAACACACTTGTCAGACACATGCTTAAAATTGATATTTGTAACCCAGCCGTAGTGATTAAATCATGATTTTTTTTCATTGTTGTATTTTTGTCCTTTTCATTTCAGGCAATACATTGTGACCCGGTAAACTTTACCCAGCCTTCAGAAGCTCCTCCCTTTGGTCAGTCTTCAATAGGTGCGTTCGACTTCATGCGGCGCCGCGCAAACCGATCGGCGGCTGACTTGAAGCAGTGCATGCCGGTTAGAAATTTTGTCCGACTTGAACC
>NW_015542350.1:382663-385112 GCF_001515605.1 Sinocyclocheilus anshuiensis
GTCACTGTCACGTGTGGCATCAAAGTACCGCGATAGCGTTTCGAGAGCAGCCGGCTGACTCAGCTGGCGCTGCTTTTTCAGAGCGACTGCAGGAGCGCTGATGACGACACAGCTGTTTCACGATTGGCCAAATTCACCACATGACAACAATGACGTGTGTTTCTAACATCTTCAAATCCAATACTGCTCATAAATCTGTGTTTTTAGAACAGTAAAAGCTTTTTTTTACTGTAGTCGCAATGTTATATTGAGTCACGTTTATCATGAAAGCATATATACCCCCACTTTATTAGTATTTAAATAGTATATATTTACGTTGAACTTTATTCTTGAACAGATGGCGCTGTATTAAGCAGTATATAAAAAGTGTTTCTGTTGCTCATGAAAACGTTTCTGAAACGTCTGTGTATTTGAGAAATATTGCATTTAATTCACTTCATCTGTGATAGAGTATGCAAACACCGCGCGAGCGTCACTAACGGGAGCAGAAAGTGTCCGGCTTGACGGCTCCGTTTTCACCTCCGCCCCCGACTGCAAGCGGCTACTCTCGTTGACTCCTGTCTGTAGCGGTGCTTCAAGTCGAACGCACCTAATGGCTCTGGCCTCAGTCCAGGCTCCAGTTGTTCCACCCTCTGTCCACCCTCTGTCCACCCTCTAATGGCTCCGCCCTCTGCCCAGCCTCTAGTGGCTCCGCCCTCTGCCCAGCCTCTAGTGGCTCCACCCTCTTGTGGCTCCGCCCTCTGCCCAGCCTCCTGTTGTTCCTCCCTTTGCCCAGACTCTAGTTGCTCTAGCCTCTGACCAGGAATCAGACATTTTCTTGAAGACCAGTCACCACTTAGTCCTCTATCTCCCCAGTCATCAGTCATTGATCTTACAGATCAAGAGAGGTCTGTTTTATGCAAAGGACTTCAGTTGCATCCACACATACAGCAACTTTGTCACTAGTCTCTGTACTGAAATGAACCAGATGAATGATGTGAGTTAAAGTCAATTAATTTTTTTGTTCTTAATAATTTTAATGTGTTAACATTAACTACAGCAGTGCTATACTGCTCTTTGCATCATATATTTAGCAAGAACTATTAATGTATGAATCGAACTCACAGATGCCATTCCCACAAAATGCATAAAAAACAAGTCTCAGGCAATGGAATCAACACTTTAAAAATTTCAATTAAAGTTTTTAAAATGTAAAAAGAGGTAAGAGATGAGCACACCATTTAAAGATGCCTGTCTAGTGCCTTTTTACAAAGAAAAAATGTTAGAATGCAGTACAGTAGAACACAAAGAATAAGACTGCCTATAGTGCGCATTCCATACATCCTTTTATTATATTCATGTTTGTGCTTTACAGACAACTCATAGAACAGTAGAATTGCAAATTCTTGTGCATGCACTTAAGATGGGTTACATGAGAGCTATAATGACAGTCTTCACTCCTATCGGTTAAACTTTTCTCAAATTTGTTGCATAGCTGTACATGCCTACACCCTGCAGGCAGTGGTTGCTGTCACTTAGCCTATGTCTCCAAAGCCGCCAGCAAATGCTTTGTCCTTGGAAGTCTCTGTATGTCTGAACGGTGCGATTTCAAATTTTCCTTTCTCTTTGGATGTCACAGCGTCTGGTTGTGGTGCCTTGGAATGGCCACTTGAGGGCACTCTTCCCGTTTCACTGTTACATGTTTTGAACTCTGTTTCCCATAGTCCTTTGCTAGTCTTTCTGTTCTGATCATGATCACCTGTAGGTAATTTCTGTTCTGATCATGATCACCTGTAGGTAATTTAGTCATCATCCCATCACTATTTATTCCATGCTCACGCTGTCTGTCTTGGCTGCTGTATTGATTTTGTTACGTCCTGTTTCTTGTTCCCTGTGTTTTGAATTACCTTTTGCCACGTTTTTGTTCTGTTCTGATTATTTGTACATTAATAAACATTCTGCACATGGATCTTACCTTGTCTTCTCTCAGTGTTCCATGACATTGGAGTGTTACAAGCTCTTGGTGCACAAAGAAGATCTGTAAAGTTGCAAAGACTAAAGTCTCAAATCCAAAGAGATATTCTTTATAAAAGTTAAGAGTCAGCCACACCTACCTAAAACGGCTCGTTCTAACACGCCCCCACATACTTACGTCACTATCTGGGAAGATTTGCATAACGCTGCCCAAATGTTCAAGCAAAGAAAGAAGGCGTAACTTTTATTCTCGCTGTAGTATTGTTGTTGCCGCTGCCATGTCGTGAAGGCGCTGTGTTTCGTTGTGAAAGCAAAACTACTTTGTTTGGCCTTCCAAAAGAGGACGATGTCTGCTTTATCATGCCTGGAGCTGATCCGTGCTGGTTGCTGAGGAAATACTACAACTTTGCGCTGTGGATCGGCGGATCGGCTTTCACCGTGGACGAAGCGGAGTCCAACCCGGAGTCGTCACATGTCCTTCCGGACGCTCCTTCGT
>NW_015542350.1:385167-389834 GCF_001515605.1 Sinocyclocheilus anshuiensis
AACACATTTCATTACACCAAATAATGTTATTTTTAGCTGCATCATATGACCCCTTTAAGATAGGTTACATGAGAGCTATAATGACAGTCTTCACTCCTATCGGTTAAACTTTTCTCAAATTTGTTGCATAGCTGTACATGCCTACACCCTGCAGGCAGTGGTTGCTGTCACTTAGCCTATGTCTCCAAAGCCGCCAGCAAATGCTTTGTCCTTGGAAGTCTCTGTATGTCTGAACGGGTCTTTATGCAACTAGCAATATTTGAAAACATACAAAAGTGTTCAGCATTTGACTGAAACCTGTCCAATCTTTATCTCTTGCAGGGTTGACCTACAAACCTACAAAAAACTGCTAAGTAAAGTTGATGAAAACCTAAAAGTGAACCAAATCAACATATGCAGAGAAAACATACTGCAGTGCAGTCTGCAAGCATTCAAGCGGTGAAGATTTAACCCAGAAGCAAATCTGGATATAGTTTTTGTTGATGCTGAGCAGAAAGGTGAAGGGGCAGTGGATGAAGGTGGCCCGTCAAGAGAATACATGCGGCTGTTGATGCGAGCCATCCATCAGTCAAAGATTTTCCAGGGCCATGAGAAAGATCGGAGTTTGGCTCTTGACACTCAAGGTCAGTACGCCTGCCAAAACAAAACACTTTTGTGTCAGGTTACGTTGTAATGCTAAATATAATGGTAGAATTGTGTGTGTTATGACTGGCTGTGAGATGCTTTATGTGAGATCCATGAATCAGAGGGGTTCCTAATTTTGCATTATGAAAGCACTGCAAGTAAGAGTTTGCAAGTGCACTTTAAGGGATAGTTCTCTTAAAAAAAATTACATTTACTCACCATTTACTCATTCATTTAGCAGATGCTGGAACACCCTCAGGTTGTTCAAAATCTTTTTTTCTACGAAGTTTCTACTGTTGAACACAAAAGATATTTTGAAAAATATGGGTAACCGTTACCCATTTCTGGAACACCCTCAGGTTGTTCAAAATCTTTTTTTCTACGAAGTTTCTACTGTTGAACACAAAAGATATTTTGAAAAATATGGGTAACCGTTACTGCCATAGTAGGAAAAAAACCTACCCACATAATCACATTAATGAGGGCTCTACAGTGTGACAATTTCTGAAAACTACTGCGTGCGACTATGAAAAAAATATTTAGCAGCACCAGTGCGCCTGACCCAATCAGCATATTTGCTCGGGGAGCTTCAATGATTTCTACTTACGTGTTTTTGCAGCGTTGAGTAATCTGCTGAGTTATGCAAGTTCACGAATCTTCTCATTATAACAAATAAAGTGTATTCATTCACGATGTAAATAAGAGATTCACTGATTATAATGGAACTTTGTGAAATTGTGATGAGTGAAAGCTTTTAATTTTTCATAGACAGTCTTTTTTTCATAGACAGTTCTTTGTGAATGGAAGACTGCAAGCTGCCTTGGAACAGTAAGTGCCTTTCCTTTCCTGACAATATACAGTGCCTTGCGAATGTATTCATACCCCTTCATTTTTTTCACATTTTGTTTTGTTGCTGCCTTGTGTTAAACTGCTTTAAATTAGTTTTTTTCCCCACAACAATCTACACTCCATACACCATAATTGTCAAGCAAAAAAACAGGGTTTTAACATCTTTGCAAATTTATTAAAAATAAAAAACCTAAATGATTCCATTGCATAAGTATTCATACCCTTATCTGGGACAGTTGAAATTTAGCTCAGGAGCATTCATATTGCTTGTAGATGTTACTACACTTCAAGTGAAGTTAAACTGTGGCAAATTCAATTGAATGGGTATGATTTGGAAAGGCACACACGTCTTAATAAAAGGTCTAACAGCTGATAATGCATCAAAGCTTGTCGCATCAAACAAAAAAAGACTTGAGGCTGTTAAGGTTTATTGCTTCAGCTAAATATTTAGTTAAGGGTATGAATATTTATACAATGTACTTATTTCAGTTTTTTATTTTTAATACATTTACGAAGTTGTGACAATTTTTTTTGACTGTTTTTGCTTTGTCATTAATGGTGTATGGAGTGTAGATTGATGTGTGGAAAAAAAGTTATTTAAAGCAGTTTAACATAAGGCAGCAACATAACAAAATGTGAAAGAAATGAAGGATACATTTACGAAGTTGTGACAATTCTGTTTTTGCTTTGTCAGTATGGTGTATGGAGTGTAGATTGATGTGGAAAAAGTAATTTAAAGAAGTTTATCATAAGGCAGCAACATAAAATGTAAAAAAAAAAAATCAAGGGGTATGAATACTTTCGCAAGGCACTGTATATCAGCATATATCATTAGCTTGAAACTTATTTTGAATGCTTTGTTTGTTACACAGGTTTTCAGAAGGGTTGCAAACTCTTGGTTTACTGGATGAGATCAAATTGCATTGTTTTATGACATGTTTGTCAGTGATGAGAAGCCCCTCCAGGCAAAGGACCTCTGCAGTCTTTTTAATGTAAACTTCTCCCCTCAAGGCAGCAACAGGAGGGCTAGAGAAAACCAGACCATATGCCACTGGAGAGACTGGTTGATAGATGTTGAAGGTATATCATGATTTGATGTAATGTTACAGGTACACTATGGTTTTTGGTAGCTTTAGGTAACTTTTTTTTTGTTCAAATTGATATAATGAGCAAGTACATCATGAATCCATCTTCAAAACCGCATGTCTTATCCTGAATCACTATGACTATAGTAAGTGTTTATATTCAGACTGTTTTGATCCAAATGGGACGCCAACCTCTGTGGCGTAAGCCAGTACCTGCATGACGTTTATACATAAACAGAGAGAAATAACTCCCACTACAGTGTTATTGCACAAGACACATGCAGTTTTATTAATCGCTAGAGTGCCAAAGTTATATAGTGTACCTTTTAAGCCTCTGATAATGATAGTTCATTTGTATTTTATTTTTTATTTGTTGGTGGTCCTCTGAAAAGGGAAGATTGAAAAAATCTAAAATCTTAAAAATCAATGACAGATTTAGAGAAAACAAATGTACATTTTGAAAAAATATCTTATTTGTGATGTTTCTAACCATTGTGCAGAACAAACACCCTAGAAATCTTGCCGTTAGATGTTATCATAACTAGAGACAGGCTATCTAGCTCTATTTAGACTACAAATGTGAAATAATTGCACTTACCACACATTCTTTATGAAGTTAGAGTATTTCCCCTACTTATGTTTTGCAGAAGGGGAGTGTAATGCAGTCTGGAGATGATCATGGAGTTTGCCACTGGAGCCTCCACAGTACCACCGCTGGGTTTCCCCCACCACCCACAAATAGAGTTCCTTCATCAAGATGGAACATTTTTTCCAGAGGCCAATACTTGCCTCATTGTACTTCGCCTGCCAATACACACCGAGTATGAAATGTTCAAGGAACACATGACAGAAGGAATTGTGCAGAGCCCAGGTTTTGGTGTTGCCTGAACTAGTTTTAATCTAGAGTAGAACAGTTAAGAAAAAAAAAGAGAAATTGGTCATGATCTACATGGACATAATGGATATCTCATGTTTCTTAAAACTGTTTTAATGTTAGCTTTTCATATAAAGTACATAAAATAACTTTAGGTGCAGTTACAGCAGAGTAGACCTTATGGTTCCCTTTAAGAAGCACTGTTACGTCAAATACATGTTTGAGATGTGCATTCGTTCCAAAAGAAAACTCATTGTTTTTCATTATGCATATGCGTTTATTGTTACATGACTCAAATTTTTACAGTTCAAGTCTTGTTTCATTTTTGTCCACTTGTTTTTCATTTAAACTTTGTTCAATGTCGTTGACTACTGAAAGTATGAAATGTTCAAGAAACACATGACAGAAGGAACTGTGCAGAGCCCAGGTTTTGGTGTTGCCTGAACTAGTTTAAATCTAGGCTAGAGCAGTTAAGACAAAAAAAGAGAAATTAGTCATGGTTTACACAGACATAATGGAAATCTCATCTTTCTTTAAACTGTTTTAATGTTAGCTTTTAATATAAAGTACATAACATAACCTTAGATACACTTACAGCAGAGTAGACCTTGTTATTCCCTTTAAGAACCACTGTTACGTCAAATAGCTACATGTTTGAGATGTGCATCCGTTGCAAAAAAAACTAATTTTTCATTATGCATATGTGTGTTTGAGGAAAAACTGCTACATTACTTAAAGGGGTCATATGATGCGATTAAAATTTTTCCTTTCTCTTTGGAGTGTTACAAGCTCTTGGTGCATAAAGAAGATCTGTAAAGTTGCAAAGACTAAAGTCTGACACATGTGGTTGCCGCAGGCATCACAATATGGTAAGGGACATAACATTTCCGTCACACGCTTGAGAATTTCGGCCAATCACCAGTGTTGGGAAGGTTACTTTGGAAATGTAATAGGTTACAGATTACAAGTTACCCTATTTAAAATGTAATAGTAGTGTAACTTTTTCAATTACTTTGTTAAAGTAATGTAACTGATTACTTTTGATTACGTTTTGATTACTTTTCTAAATTTCTAATGAATGTTTATTTGCAACTGTTAATCATTTTCAAACATTTACACAATGCAGGATTAACCTTACAGTAGTGATCAACACTGTTAGACTTTCAAAATCCTTCATCACTTGAATTAAGATGATCAAATTTGAACACATCCACCACAAAATCAGACTTTAGTAC
>NW_015542350.1:389849-392634 GCF_001515605.1 Sinocyclocheilus anshuiensis
CTTTTATTATAGTAAAAGTACAGTAAC
The DNA here is from genome assembly GCF_001515605.1 of Sinocyclocheilus anshuiensis. Taxonomy (NCBI): domain Eukaryota; kingdom Metazoa; phylum Chordata; class Actinopteri; order Cypriniformes; family Cyprinidae; genus Sinocyclocheilus; species Sinocyclocheilus anshuiensis. The sequence goes on from NW_015542350.1 coordinate 389,877, forward strand.
CATGTTTTTGTTTTTTTTGGCAAATGGATTACCATTTTTATTTATTTTTACTACAAATTCCATGGTTAAACTATGGTTAGTGTAGCAAAAACCATGGTTAATTTGTGGTTACCATGGTTTAACAATAGTAACCATTGTCTTTGCATTTATAGTAAAATCATTGTTAATTTTCATAAGTGTGTTGTTGTCTGCCCTAGCTCCCTCTAAACCTATTCTAAAATATGATTATTTGTCTGCTAAATTACTACTGTAACGTTATAATAGATAATAATATCCTTTATACAGTATTTTGGGTGATGACTGATGAGCAATGGGCTGCTGCTGCTTAACTAAGTAAACAAAGACAAAACTACAGTAGCATATTTACAGATGAAACTGACCTGCACTTGAAACCCTGAACAGTAGTTCTGTTTCTCTGCTCCACCTGTGCGCTTCCACAGTCCACTCCATTCTCTCTCTCGCATTGACTACTCTGATCCAAACCATTTGGCGGAGGCACGGAGAGCGCGCGAGCCGAAGAATTGCCAGTCACGACTAACCGATTCATCATTTATTAGAGATTTAATTATCGAATGGCGAATTCGGAAATAATCGCTTTAATACATTCGGCAGGCAATTATACAATCTACATGTAACTAGTTACTCCCCAACACTGCCAATCACAACGCACTGGATAGCTGGCCAATCAGAGAACACCTCGCTTTTTCAGACCGATGAGCTTTGTAAAAATCGATGCGTTTCAGAAAGGTGGGGCATAGAGGAGAAACAATAATGTACAGTATGTGGAAAATAATGTGTTTTTTGAACCTTAAACCGCATAAACACATTTCATTACACCAAATACACAAAATAATGTTCTTTTTAGCAGCATCATATGACCCCTTTCATTTCATTTTTGTCCACTTGTTTTTCATTTGAACTTTGTTCAATGTATGTTACTACTGAAAGCATCAACTTTGTTCAATGTATGTGACTACTGAAAGCATCAACTTAATGTTCAACAGACTGTTGCCATCTTACAGTTAAAATCACATTAAAATGTTAAAAAAGAAAGAGTCTGTAACACTAATTTGCCAAAACATTAGCAATTTCTGCACAACACACCTGAAACTTCATCTTCAAATCTGTAATATGGTCAAGAGCATGGGAAACAGTTTCCATTTGCTGCTGAGTAAGGCTTATTTGAGGCTGCTCTACAGTTACAGCTGGGATCTCTTCATTTTCAGCTGTGGGCAAAGACTCGATGACATGTTGAGCCAGGAGTTCATGTAAATTTTCAGGCCTATAGGGATTGTCTCCAAACACATTGTTGATGGCGCTGAAGTCCTAGTACAAGGTTCATGAAGAAGGCCACTTGTAAGTTCTCACCTCCATGATCTGACCTTACCCTAGAGGGTAGGCCATAAAGGCATATTGCCTGTATAAACTGAGAAAGTACGGTGCTGGCACCGTTGTCGGTGTTGCAATTTAGGTACGTGATAAGTCGTGAATATCCATCAATGGCACTGTGAATCACAAAGCCCCATCTAAAAGGGAATAAAAAGACAATGCAAATGTAAGTAAATTGTTATAAAAAGTATTTACATTGTGAAGAAACTTTTTTTCAGGTTTGCTGTTATGCTAGATGTCCCAAAAGACACTAAATATTTTATTGGAATTGGAATCCAATTTCTAATAGACCATGAAATAAATGGTGAATAAAAGCAGGTTTTAATCAAGAAATCAGGAAGTATATATAACTGGAATCATAAGTACTATAGGAGTAATACATATACTACAGACAACCTATAATAATTTTACTTATTACAATTTGTAATGTATTTATAATTAATATTGTCAATTGTATTAGTACATTATAGTTATCACAATACACACTATTTTGAAGCAGCTTTACAAAAAGTCTTACTCTTAAATCTAAAATGCCTTAATGCTTTAACTTTAAACAGTTTCAAACAGGACCATATGGTGATTTATATACTGTAGTATCATGCAATACAAAATACACAATGTCAGCTTAGGTACCCACTTCTTAATTCATGACTACACCATTCATTTATCATTTTTTATCCATTACTTTAGATTGTAGTACATGATTATTTATACACTTAGAATAAAGGTTTAGCTGTAAACTAAACCTGATAAAACAAAATCAAACATACATATTTAAAGTCCTCATATTTAAAATGAACATTTACCACAACACTGAATAATGTAAGAAGTCAATTTTGTTGTGCTGAGAGACAATATGGCCAAAAATTACTGCCTTCACCTACTCTTGTAATTCCAGACAGGCCAAATCTTACTGCATACATTGATATTCAGTTACAAAAGCTTTGGAATGGCCAAAACAACAGTGAAAGGAGAACCAACTTTTAACTGAAATTAAACATTCAATCCGCGTATATGGTTGGGGTATTCAGGTGTGCATTTACATTTGGCTGTAGTTTCCATTAACCTGCAAGAATTGGCTAATGCAGGTCTGCACTGTCACGCTATTTTTATGCTGCATTGACAGAATCTCAACTACTGGTATTTTTAACTAACCTTATGAGGCGCATGTTGCCATCAATGTGTGTTCTATTCAGAGTTATCGACCCTATATCGCAAGCTGTTTTAGCATTTAAAATTTTTTTTGACTATCCATAAATATCATTTAAGATAGGAACAATTGTATTTTGATGAGTCATAATTATAATTTGACTAGTCACAATGACAATTAGAGATATCTGCAATTATAATTGCACTAGTAAGAAATAGG
>NW_015542350.1:392644-400559 GCF_001515605.1 Sinocyclocheilus anshuiensis
GAGCCCCTCCCCGACTAATGTTTAGTGCTAACTGCTAACAACAGTGATCTGCTTTTGTTGTCATGGAGAGAAAGCTACTGGATAAATGACTAAATAATTAAATAATTATTATTAAATAATATCTGGATGCAGCCATATGTGGTAAAAGGTCTCCAGCGTGCATGTATGTATAGCGCTGTGATTTAAAAAGATTACAATTTAATAAAAGCTTAACTAGCATTGATTACATTTAATTAGTAGGTTACATTACGTTGTGTATGGATTCAGGTTTACTTGTGTCGTTAAAAAATAAAAGTAATTTGCAGAGTTCAATGATGAGCGCCAATGTATTCTTTTAATATTATATCAAATGTTGACATGAGACCTATACAAATCCTTAGCTACTGATTTTATATGTGTTAGTTTGTAAATAAAGGCTAACACAATTTAATCCACAGCACACACGTCTCAACATTACGATATAGAATAGGACAAAAGCCTATGTGAGTCATTCTCTGTATAGCCTATAACTTTTACACATGCTCCAACTACATTTTTATTTCCATACTTTTGAATTACTTCTGTATAAAACAGTTTAAAATGACCCAAAGACGCAGGACCTTTATTATACAACTCTTAGACAAAATGGCGGATGACAACAGTTTCCAAGCTAGGATTGGTTAATAAAATGTTTAAGGAGAGGCTTAACAAAGGTGCATTTGCATGCACATTTTAGATATCTATAAATGAATTTTGACTAGTCACATTGTTAATTCCAGATATCTACATTGAAGGAGTATTGCATTTTATTATAGCAAGAGATCCATGATGATGTTATTCTGCTGAGTTCAATGATGAGCGCCAATGTATTCTTTTAACATTATATCAAATGTTGCAACAGCTGACATGAGGCCTATACAAATCCTTAGCTACTGATTTTACATGTGTTCGTTTGTAAATAAAGTCTAACAATTTAATCCACAGCACACACGTCTCAACATTACGATATAGAATAGGACAAAAGACTGTCTGAGTCTTCTCTGTGTAGTCTACCACTTTTACACATGCTCCAGCTACATTTTTATTTCCATACTTTTGAATTACTTCTGTATAAAACAGTTTAAAATGACCCAAAGACGCAGGACCTTTATTATACAACTCTTGGCGGATGACAACAGTTTCCAAGCTAGGATTGGTCAATAAAATGTTTAAGGAGAGGCTTAACAAAGGTGCATTTGCATGCACATTTTAGATATCTATAAAGGAATTTTGACTAGTCACATTGTTAATTCCAGATATCTACATTGAAATTCTTCCTAGTCACAAAGCTAAATGCAGATATCTCCAAAGAAAGATCTTCCTAGTCAAAAATCTGATTGAGATATCCATAATTAAATTGCAGATATCTTTAAATGAGTTTTGACTAGGAAGAATTCCAATTCAAGATATCTCTTATTAAGTTTTGCCTAGTCAAAAATCCAATTCAAGATATCTACAACTGTAATTTGACTAGTAATAAATTACTTTCAGATATCTACAAATGTATTTTGGATATCTTTAAGAAATCATGAATTAAAGATATCTGCAATATAATTATGACTAGTCAAACACCAGTTAGAGATATCTTGAATTATAATTTTGACTAGTGGTAATTCAGTTAGAGATATCTCTAATTTAATTATCACTAGTAGAATTGTAATTTGAGATATCTCTAATTAGAATTATGCCTAGTACAAAATCAATTATAGATATCTTTAATTACAATTTGTACTAGTCAAAACTCTTTTGTAGATATCCGAAAATATTTTCCAATGGAAGTCAATGGAACAATACGACTAGTCGTAATAGCATTGTAGATATCTCGAATGTATATTATGACTAGTCAAAATAACATTGTAGATATCTTCAATGCATATAATGACTAGTCATAATCACATTGTAGATATCTTAATTCCAATTACGACGAGTCAAAATTGCAGAATAGATATCTGGAATCGGAATTTTGACTAGTCAAAACTAAATTATGACTAGTACAGCAAGAAGTATTTAATGCTAATACGGCTTGCCATATGAAGCGTCTTTTGAAGATATCTATGACGTCATTACAGATATCTTAAATGGAGTTTTGACTAGACATAAAGTATTTAGAGATATCTCTAATCAGATTTCTTACTAGTGCAATTATAATTGCAGATATCTGTAATTATCATTGTGACTAGTCAAATTATAATTATGACTAGCCGAATTACAACTGTAATTATCTGAAATATATTTTATGGATAGTCAAACCAAAGTTTTAAATGCTAAAACGGCTTGCGATATCAATGGAACAGTATGACTAGTTGTAATAGCATTGTAGATATCTCGAATGTATATTATCACTAGTCAAAATAACATTGTAGATATATTCAATGCATATAATAACAAGTCATAATCACATTGTAGATATCTTAATTCCAATTACGACGAGTCAAAATTGCAGAATAGATATCTGGAATTGGAATTTTGACTAGTCAAAACTAAATTATGACTAGTACAGCAAGGGGTATTTAATACTAAATCGGCTTGCCATATACGTCGTCTCCATGTACGTCGCCTTACAAGACGCCTGATACATACATCATCTCCATGTACGTCGTCTTAAACTAAATTTAAAGTTTTCATTACAGCAGATGTATGTTACAGGCTATTACTTTTATTTAGTTTTTTTTCCCATAAAGTGGCAATAGTGCACAATAACTGCTGCATAATAACAGTCAGCTGTTACGTTGGTGTTGAAGTGAAGTACAGCACATTAATGTTCAGTTTATTAGTCAAGGGCAAGGCCCTTCTTTTTGCTTGGATGCTACAAAAAGTACTGAAGCCCAAAGAGGCAATGCATGATTTCTGCATGAATGATATTTCATTCTTGTTTCCTTGTGATCTCGACATAAAATAGTGTCATTTTAACAGAAATAAAGTTGTATTTATATTAGATATTCATTAGCCATTCGATCTTCAGCATTAAATGACGTGGAGAACAAAGTCCTTCTGAACAAACATTTCATGAATTTATAATGTTTGGGAATCAGCCATTTTAACTGAAAGATGAAGGCTGTGATAATAATGTTGTCCACTAGATGGGGCAACAGGATAAGGAATCTTTTAAGCCTAATATTTTTCGATAGGATTCCATCCCTATGAATTGAAACAAACGTGTTGATCTACCTCATTTGCATAACTATGGTGCGCTGACAGTATAGCTTTATATAATTCGTGTACATAGAAATCTTTGAAATGTATATTTATCATTACATTTTTTAACTTTTATAGACCTCAGTAAGACATAAAACATCTAGACAGGATTAAATACAACCCCAAATCAGGAAATGTTTTTAAAAATGCAATAACATGTTGTAAAATGCAATAAAATCAAGATCTTATAATACAATCTTAATTCTATTTAATCTTTATTTGATTGTCAAAAGTGCAAAGAAAAGATGTTCAATGTTTTTTCTGACCAAATAAACTGCAATCTGTAAATATAATATAATAAAATATGTCCCAATTGGGACAGAGGCACATTTACACTGTGTCACATCAACTTTCCTTTTCATTACAATGTTTAATTGTTTGTGAATTGAGGATACTAATTGTTAAAGTTTTGCAAGTAAAATTTTTGCCCAATACAAGACTTCAGCTGGTCATCAGTCTGTGGTCATCATTGCCAGATTGTCCTTTTCATGATGAACCATACATGTTCAATAGGAGACAGATCTGGACTGATCTAGCACATTCATGCTGTGTCTACGAAACCACGCTGTTGTAGCACATGCAGAATGAGACCTGGCATTGTCTTGTTCTAATAACCATGGACTTCCCATGAAAGATGTCATCTTGATGGCAGTATATGTCTCTGTACAATGCCAATATAATGCTTCCATGTCAATGGTACCCTCACACATGCCAGACACCCATGCTGTTTTCTCTGATAAACCCCCATACAGTGACAGATATTTGCTTGTGCATCTGTCGCTGGTGAAAGTCTGGATGGTCCCTTTGGTCTTTGGGACTGAGAACTCGACATCAATTTTTCCCAGTGGACTCATGTGACCACAGCACACATTTCCACTGTCTCTTTGACTATCTGAGATGAGCTCTGGCCCAGTGAACCTGCAGCATCACTGCATAGAATTGATGTATAGCTTTCTGATGAGCCAAACCTGATACCCTCACTTATTACCAATTTACCCTGCTTATAGACTGTTTCAAAACAGTTTAATTTGGATATTCTATAACCCTTTCACTTTTATTTGACCTCTGTCTTGTTTATATGTACAAAATATATTTAAGTTGGTCAGTGAAAACTTTGGAAATCTTTTGTTTGTACTTTTGTCAATTTAATAAAAGTTAAAGCGCATTAACAAATCACAGATTCTTGATTTCAACTTTTTTTCCCCGATTTGGGGTTGTATATTGCTGTCCATTTAAAATGAAGATACAATTATATTTGCTTTTTGTAGATAATATACAGGTATTATAATATTTCTATAAAGACACACTTAGTGCTTAATCCCTGTAAAGAAAAAGACCAATTACCAATTAGAAATATAGGGAGGTAAACTTAAGGAAGAACCCACAAATATGGGGAAACAAAGAGGACCATCACATCAAGATGTAATTTTGATTCAGTTGTTACTTTGTATGAATTGAAGAGAGCGCTTACAGAGGTAAAACAAACATCTCCAAGCAAAGATAATATATTTGTTATTAAATGATTAAACATTTATCTGAAACATCACATATTGTTCTTGTTGTGATTTTTATTCATGTTGGAATATTTATTAACTATTAAAAAAACATTGTGTCTATTTTGTATTTTTTAAGTCATCAAAATAATTGTATCATAATATGAAAGTGTACTTTGATTTTTATTCTTAGTATTTTTTTTTGTTGATCTAGTATTCTGACAATCCAAAACCTATGATTCAGTGAGTTATGATGGCTTTAAGAGCTTTAAGACCACTTCCCACAATATACAATAAAGCAATGTCAATTTTTCATTCTTAGTTTTATTCCATGAGCAAGCAGAGTACGAACAGTGCCTTCAAGTGATGACATTTGAAAACAGCAAAATACAACATAGAGTCAACATAAATTAAAATGGGGAAAATAATACAAGAAAATAAATAGATAAACACATAAAACTGACAGTGTTAACAGTGGATAAATATGTTATATGTATTAGAAATATTACTATTGTTGATAGTTTTTGTAAAATTCAGTGAAATGAGCCATTGTGCTTATCATAAGGAAGCCAAAAATCATATCTTTGAGGGACATGAAAAAGTCTTGCATAATAGGAAAAGTCTCAGAATAACTTTTGTGTTCCACAGAAGAAACAATCATACAGGACTGGAATGACATGAAGATAAGTAAATTATTACTCAGTGATTACTTGGTTATGAAGTTCTTGATTTTGGTTAACTATCCCTTTAAGTAAAATACAAATACATCCCTTTAAGTTAAATAAAATCAAGGCTATAAGCATCAAAATATACTTAAGATATTACTTTTTATTACTTATTATATTACTGGATTATAAATAAAGTTCATCTTTAATTTTTATTACTGTATAATACTTGATCAAATTACAGCTCTGCTGACGATGTATTAGGCCTATTTAGAACACAAGTCTAAGGCAGCGACGTACTTATCAACGACGTTGTTGTCACACGTCTGTGGAGATGATATACTTATCACGCACGCGTCTGAGGAGGCGACGTACTTATCTATGGAAGGCCATTAGCGCCAAAAACACGTGAATTTTAACGTGTCACCAATGCGTTAAAAATGCGTATTTCACATGTATACAACGTCGTTTACGCGTGAAAAATCAGAGCGTTAAATACGTGCATTCAACGTGTTAAATACGTGTGAAATACACGTGAAATACATGTTAAAAATCTGTTTGAACGGGTCAGTGTCATTGGCTGCTGAGGACTTGGGTCAAACCACTTCTCTGAGCTTAGGGGGGTGTACCATTCATAGACTAGGCAACCACCATTTAACATGCTATAGATCAGCTTATTCAGCCTAATTATTTTGTCTTTTTTTTCTTTTCTTTTTTTTGTATAACCTATAGAAATAATATATTTAAATTGCAGTTTTATGAAAAACTCATTTTTCACCACTCATGCCTTTTTGTAAATAAACACATTAGTGGACATTCTAGCTTTAACAGTGATCAAACGTAAAGGGTTAGTTCACCCAAAAATGAAAATTAGCCTGTGTTTTACTCACCCTCAAAGCATCCTAGGTGTATATGACTTTCTTCTTTCAGACGAATCCAATCTGAGTTATATTAAAAATTGTCCTGGCCCCTCCAAGCCTTACAATGGAAATAAGCGGGTGCTTTTTGTCAACAGTCCAGAAGACATGAAATAAAGCACACGCATCCGTAATAAAACGTGCCTCGCACGGCTCCGGGGGGTGAATAAAGGCCTCCTGTAGCGAATCCATGCGATTTTGTAAGAAAAATATCCATATTTCAAAAATAATAAACACTTTTTTCTCACTTCTGCTGACTGTGGTACGCAGAAGTCATTCCGGCAGATGACGTAGGATGTCAGCGTAGCGTGATTAGTGACGAACACGGAGAGAGAACAAAACAAAAATCCAGTCACAAATTAGAAGCACAAAACGAGGATTTATGCTTCTTCATTGTGCACGCATGCCATATCTCACTGGCATGCGTGCGCGACGCATACGTCCTACATCATCTGCCGGAACGGCTTGCACGTATGACAGTCAGCAGAGTTGAGAAAAAAGTGTTTATTACGTTTGAAATATGGATATTTTTCTTACAAAAACACATGGATTTGCTAAAGGAGGCCTTTATTCATTCTTTATTATTTATTTATTATTTTTTTTCCATACTATGGAAGTCAATTGGGACCAACAACTGTTTGGTTACTAACATTCTTCAAAATATCGCATTTTATGTTCCACACAAGAAATAAACTCATAGAAGTTCGGAACAACATGAGGGTGAAAAAATGGCAGAATTTCATTTTTGGGTGAACTATCCCTTTAAGTCCTGCTATGGTCTGACAAGTTCAGTGTTTTAAATAGGTTCCAAATTGAAATCAGTGGTTACTAAAGAGAGAATATATTACTCTGACTTAAGTTGTTTCAATTTGTACTTGTCACGAACTGTGCCAGAGGAACGGATGCAGAGACGTGGATCAAAGTAACAGTCTTTAATGTAATCCAGAACAAGGGGTAATCCACACTAGGAATGGCTGAAGACACACATACATAACATTAAGACCCGACAAAGACAGACTGCACAGACTGGGGTTTAAATACATGGGGTAACGAGGGTAATTGCAAAGACACACCTGAACCAAATCATACAATCAACGAGAAACAGAAACTGGGTCACGGAGAGCACATGGCGACAAAAACATACAGGCAGACAGTCCAGGGGCTTGACAGTACTTACCTCAGACTTGGCAGCAGCTTAATGTCCTTATATCTTATATACAGTTTCATATCCTTTATATCTTTAAGCATACAACGCTTTAACAGTATAATAATATAAGTGCAATAAATTAAACTGTGCAATACTCAGATCTATATTTTCTACTGTATACACCTGCGAGCTTCAGTGTAAATATTGCATCAATATCAATTCAATTTGAGCGCTATTTAAACCCAGATGATTGTAACCACTCTAAATTTGTCTGCTTTGGGAAAGCTAGCGTGTCTCTGACATAGTGATAACACTCGTTGCCTTCTCTAGTGCAGCTCAACCAGGTCTTGTCCCATTCATCGGTATTTGTGAAATCACAAATCCCGGAAAATATGTGTTGTAGTCCAAACTAGTTGTTCATTGTAGTTTTTGAAAAATGATTTCTGTTAAATAAAATATCTCCTTTTGAAGTGGACTTTG
>NW_015542350.1:404065-415340 GCF_001515605.1 Sinocyclocheilus anshuiensis
ATCTTTTTTATGCTCAAACAGCAACATTACAGACTAACTAAAGTTGAAAAAGCATAATAGGACCCCTTTAAGACCCAACAAAGACAGACTGCACAGACTGGGGTTTAAATGGGGCAACGAGGGTAATTGCAAAGACACTCCTGAACCAAATCATACAATCAACGAGAAACAGAAACTGGGTCATGGAGAGCACATGGAGACGAAAACATACACACAGACAGTCCAGGGGCGTGACAGTACTTACCTCAGACTTGTCAGCAGCTTAATGTCCTTATATCTTATATATAGCTTCATATCCTTTAAATCTTTAAACATACAATGCTTTAATAGTACAATAATACAAGTGCAAAAACAGATCTATATTTTCTACTGTATAGTTTCATAAGTAGAGTATATTTACAAGTAATCTTCATTTTTAAGATTTCACATATGCTTTTATTTCTTTTTTATATGTGAGCAATGGTAAAATGACCCAATTTACACCCTGGGTTCAATAAATTATATCTATTATCTAATTTATTTTCCACAAATGTGATATATTTTACCAGGTTTCAAATATAAATACTGTCTATAAAAATAAATAATGTCTATGTTATAAGGTTTATGTTATTATTTCTTGGGGTTTAAATACATAGGGTAACGAGGGTAATTGCAAAGACACCCCTGAACCAAATCATACAATCAACGAGAAACAGAAACTGGGTCATGGAGAGCACATGGAGACGAAAACATACACACAGACAGTCCAGGGGCGTGACAGTACTTACCTCAGACTTGTCAGCAGCTTAATGTCCTTATATCTTCTATACAGTTTCATATCCTTTATATCTTTAAGCATACAATGCTTGAATAGTACAATAATATAAGTGCAATAAATTAAACTGTGCAATACTCATATCTATATTTTCTACTGTATACAGTAGTTTCATAAGTGGAGCATATGTACAAGTAATCTTAATGTTTAACATTTCACATCCAGCCTAGAATATAGAATAGTGATCCATGGGGGAATCTGTGGCTTCAGAAGACTGGTTGTATTTTTGTAAGCTTCTGACAAGAGGGCTGGCACAGTGTTTAACCAGTTTGTACAAGCCACAGCTAGATATGGGGTTCCATCTCTAGTTAGATGTGACCACGGAGGAGAAAACAATGCCGTTTGTTTGTTTGTTTGTTTGTTTGTTTGTTTGTTTATGAACATTTATCGTGGATCTATAAGTGGAAGTGCCATCCGTAGTAGAAGTGTCCACAACCAGAGGATCAAGAGACTTTGGGGAGATCTTTGGCGGGGTATGACTGATGTGTACCACCAGTTTTTCTCCTTTCTTGAGAGTGATGGAGTCATTGACTGTACCAAGGAGCTACACATCTGCACACTGCATTATGTGTACCTTCCATGGATTAATCGGGACTTTGAGGTTTTCAGGGAACAGTGGAACAATCATGGATTGCGCATAATTAATATTCTTTAACAGTAGCTTCTTGTAGATTGGTTCTATTGTAATGTGAAAATAAAACTATATATATTTTTGTTAATGGATTGTTGACTGATTTTATTTGGTGCTAATTTTTAGGTGAAATATTTGGTGAAGAAATAATAACATAAGCCTTATAACATAGACATTATTTATTTTTATAGACATTATTTATATTTGAAACCTGGTAAGATATATCACATTTGTGGAAAATAAATTAGATAATAGATATAATTTATTGATCCCAGGGTGTAAATTGGGTCATGTGCTAAACAAGCCAGAATTAGGCTGGCTAATTCAATGCGAAACTGAAAGCAAATGGCATTCTCGCGCAGCCTACCTCTCTTATTCGGCATTAATCCAATTAAATGTGTCCATATTTGCGATGTATTTGAATGCAAAACTATTATTTATTATGTAAACCTGGCTTACTTAAGCTGCAATGTTTGCAATGCTGTATGTGTGTGCGTGAGGCGCCTGCGCGATCGAACAGCGGAAACAACAAAAAAATACTCCGTCATTTTTGGTCATACAGATCATTTGAAACTGCAATGTGTTTACTTTTATTTCTGTCATCTCGGTTTCCATCGCGGTAAATTCACCACTTAATTTTGAGTTAAAATGTTGTTGTAACTTGCCTTACTGAGAATGTAACGAAACAGATATAATTTATTGATCCCAGGGTGTAAATTGGGTCATTTTACCATTGCTCACATATAAAAAAGAAATAAAAGCATATGTGAAATCTTAAAAATGAAGATTACTTGTAAATATACTCTACTTATGAAACTATACAGTAGAAAATATAGATCTGTTTTTGCACTTGTATTATTGTACTATTAAAGCATTGTATGTTTAAAGATTTAAAGGATATGAAGCTATATATAAGATATAAGGACATTAAGCTGCTGACAAGTCTGAGGTAAGTACAAATTGAAACAACTTAAGTCAGAGTAATATCTTGTCTCTTTAGTAACCACTGATTTCAATTTGGAACCCATTTAAAACACTGAACTTGTCAGATCATAACAGGACTTAAAGGGATAGATAGTTCGCCCAAAAATGACAATTCTGCCATTTTTTCACCCTCATGTTGTTCCGAACTTCTATGAGTTTATTTCTTGTGTGGAACATAAAAGACGATATGTTGAAGAATGTTAGTAACTGTAAGGTCCACGCACTTGGCCCAATGAAGGTATCCAGTGGTGGATGAAGGTTACTTGCGTGTTCGGTCTTTTCAGCGCGCAAAGTTATTCAATTTAGGTTTAACTCAAATCTGACTCCATTTTAGTATCTAATCTGACTCCATTTTAGTATGACCTCGAATTTAGGTTGAAAGGCAAATTGGTTGTTTGTCGGACTCTAATTATTATTATTACTCTTCTGACTTTTAATTATTCTAGGGTGGCTAGTTTACACCTCAATGGGAACAGAAGGTAATTTACATGGAAGACCCTGGGAGAGGGCACTCCCATTACAGTAAGCAAAATATCTCTTAACTCTTAGGATCTGTATTATCTTTTATTCTACTTTTGTAAGATTGAGACCATTGTACCACTCACCCTGAGACTATTCAAATGAAACCAAACATGACTGTAAATCTTATTTGCATTCATATAGAACATTATATTCTTGACCATTCTGAGTGAATTAAGTGGAGGGAGGAGATGAAAAGGAACTGATGCATATGTGAGAGAGGCGTTTCCTGCACCGCCCCTCTGTGGGGTGTCTTGAAGATGCCAGTGTATTGTCTGTTTCTCAGGAGATCAAAGTATCTGAGTTTCTTTTATCCTTACATAACCAAACAGTTGTTGGTCCCCATTGACTTCCATAGTATAGAAAAAAATACTAAGGATCTTTAATGGTGGTAGCAGTAGAATACTTCTGTTGTCCTGACCCGAGTACAAGCTCTCATTCTAATCCTGAAAGTCTTAAATAATGTCTTATAACATCACCTGTGTACCTAATTGCTGTTTGTCTGATGAGTGCATAATTACTGAACAAAAAGTGCAGAATCGCTGAACAAAAAGAGGTTTCAATAAGTGCTACCTGCTGGAGATAGCTGTAAATGTAAGCACAATAAAAGCTGTTGATTACAAAGATATTGATTGTTTTCCAAAGACAAATATTGATTGCAATGGTCTGTATCTTAAACCTGCATTGATTGCTTACCTCCATTGTAACTGATTTCCCCAGACAAATGTTAATGCTTAGATGTTAACTTAAGTTTGATCACTGATAAAGCTAGAATGTCCACTAATGTGTTTATTTACAAAAAGGCATGAGTGGAGAAAAACGAGGCGATTTTATTTTTATCAAATTTTCCATAAAACTGCAATTTAAATATATTATTTCTACAGGCTATACAAAAAAAGAAGAAAAATAATAATTAGGCTGAATAAGCTGATCTATAGCATTTTAAATGGTGGTTGCCTAGTCTATGAATGGTACACCCCCCTAAGCTCACAGAAGTGGTTTGACCCAAGTTCTCAGCAGCCAGTGACAACTTATTTTTAACGCCTACTTCACGCGTATTTAACACGTATTTCACGTGTATTTCACGCATATTTAACAATGAATTTCACGTGCTGATTTTTCATGCGTAAACGACACGTATTTAACGCGTTAAATACATGTTGTTTACACGTGAAATACGTGTGTTTAACGCGTTGTTGACGCGTTAAAATTCACATGTTTTTGGCCCTTTGGCCTTCCAACCTTATCACTCATCTGTGGAGGCGACATACCCTTCTCACACGTAAAAGTACACGACTGTCTACTTCGGCAGGTAATCCTGTCACATAACACTCGCCATACTGAAGCAAGGTGTGATTCGAAACACCCATGTCACGTGACTACATTTCACAAGTGTTTCGAGATGGGCATACCTGAATCTGCGTTTGATTGACAGGGTCGGGAACAAACCACACAATCGCACATCTGTCTCAACCTAACTCTCACAAAGTGTAAAAGTGGAGTTAACGCAGCAGAACTAATTAATATTTTACTAACAGAATTCATATTTTGAAATAAAAATCTGTATATGTAAAAAATGTCAGACGTTGTGGCTTGATGTCTTTTATTAATGTTCATTTTTCATGACCAAAATAACATATTTATTCACAAAGAGTTCATTCAGTTGTCAGAGAGATGTTACAACAGAACAATAAAAACACAACTTTTAAATGCTTATTATAATTACATGCATGCTTCACCCAGGATTCAAACCTAAGGTGACAGGCTCTGACATGCCAGTCGAGCACACTAAACAGTAAACACTCCCCCAACTCACTTGGTGGATTGACGTACACAACATATACGTTATAATTCGTCAATTTGCTTAAAGGAACACTCCACTATTTTTGAAAATAGGCTCATTTTCCAACTCCCCTAGAGTTAAACAGTTGAGTTTTACCATTTTCGAATCCATTCAGCTGATCTCCGGGTCTGGCGTAGCACTTTTAGCTGCAGCTTAGCATAGATCATTGAATCTGATTAGACCATTAGCATCTCGCTCAAAAATGACCAAAGAGTTTCGATATTTTTCCTATTTAAAACTTGACTCTTCTGTAGTTACATCGTGTACTAAGACCAACGGAAAATGAAAAGTTGCGATTTTCTAGGCCGATATGGCTAGGAACTTTACGTAATATCATTGAGCCTGCTGCACCCATGGTACGGCAGCCCTTTAACTGATTCATTGTCTGTTTCAGAGCAATACTTGAAAATGACCACTAGGTGTCACCGTAGATACGGGTTTTTAATTGTTTCGAAGCCTCTGTACATTTGCTTCGACTGTTTCAGTGTTTCACGAAGCCTCGCTCTGCCCACCACTACTCCTTTCCCATGTACTGGCAAACCAGAAGTGTTAGCATTAGCCATTACACTTTTTTGGCTAAAGGTTGCAGGTTTGCCTTCTAGTTGCTTTGAGCTGAACTACTTCTTTACTGTTAGTTCTTTTGGTGTGTTGAAATAATAGGCCTGCGTATCCTACTTCCTCCTGATTACATCGTGACTAAGCAGGCCAAGTCTTCGGCACGGGATAGGTATCCTTGATGTGTAGGTTTGAGTGGTGTGTTAATGTGTTTGTTAATCTGAATTAAAGTTCAAAATGAGCTTTTTGGAGTTATTGCTACCATTGTTTCCATTATTGCTGAATGAGTGTCAAAAGGAGACACAAACAGAAGACCAGACCACTGCAACTGTCACTGCTTAAAGACTTTGTCTTAGACTGTGTGCTATATTCCATAACAATGTTCTTGCTTGTTATATATTGCTCAATTTGAGGTACCCAGTAAGAACAGTTATACGTTTTCCAGTTTAAACTGCCATTGAGAGAACTAACCACTGTATATGATCCATCAGCAGCAGAATATATGTCCTGGGTTGATTGGCTTGTTAGATTGACTGTTTCATGAAACCAGTGGATACGCCCATCATGGTTTGACCTCTCAACCTTGCAGGTCACCCTGTTTTTTCCATCTTCATTTATCTGGACAATTTCCTGAGGACACTCTGCGGGAAGAAGGAAGAGTGACTATGATAAATGTTAATCTGTGAAGCTAAAATGCTCAAAGCTAAAATTAAAGCTTTAAACAAGGTAAATGGGGTTGGCTAAATTTGCCCTTAGCCTCAAACAAACAAACAAATTAAATTAAATTAAATAATGTAGTGAATAAAAGAATTCTAATTTCATGATGAAGGATTTGTCTGTCTTCAAATGTGCTGCTGTATTGTCCATCTTATCACCAAAGCCCTGATTATTTATTAATTATTATTTTTACTATATTTTATCTGTATTTTTACTATGGAATTTTACCAGTGTGCAATCAAGTTTCATCAGATTACTGTTTATAGTAACAACCACTTTTACATTCATTTTGGGTTGTATATTTTATTTTTATTCCATGGTCTGTCTGAATACTCGATTCTGATCGGCTGACAGGTATGCATTAAGTAAATTTCTTATAATTCAACGGCCCGGAGTCAATTATTCCGCTTATACTACGGTTGCCACACCTCAAGACATTGATCAGATAATATTATTCAAGGCATTCGTCCAGTTTTTGTACTTAAAACACTATTGTGAGTAGGATTAATTTCTTCCGCATCTCACCCAATGCCTTTGTTGCTAATTCCAAAACACCATTTTAGACCTAGTAACGGAGGCTTGACTAATCATAGCAGACTAATCATCTTTACAAAATCTAACATCTACACAACTATACGACTACACAATACACACCCCTATATTTTACAAGGCAAAAATTGCATCATTTTCAGAAATCATACAAAGAGCAACACCAAATATTTTTAAAGGTAAACAAATCATTCATATATTTATACAATTTATAATCAATTAATACTCTAGATTTTACCAGTGTTAAAAATATCTCGGTAATGTTTTGACAAGGTTTTTGATCAATTTTATTCCTTCTACTTACATATATTGCCATTTTTGCCTGACCAATTATAAAATTCAGCACAAATATTTTTAAAGGTAAACAAATCATTCATATATTTATACAATTTATAATCAATTAATACTCTAGATTTTACCAGTGTTAAAAATATCTCTGTAATGTTTTGACAAGGTTTTTGATCAATTTTATTCTTTCTACTTACATATATTGCCATTTTTGCCTGACCAATTATAAAATTCAGCAACTGACAGATATATTTATTTCTTTGACTGTATTTAAAACCCAAAATAAAAATCTTTTCAGAAAGGATCGGTATTGGCCGATTCTTATAATTTGGAATACTCTATGTAATCTTTCACTGCAAAATAATAACTCAAAAAGATTAAAAGGTCACATCATAATTATTTACTGAACCCTTAAATTAATCACAATTATATAATGAAAGCCAAAAAAACAATTACAATTACGACAATTAATCGTGATAATCGGCATAATCGTCATAATCGCTAAAGCCCTAAAACAGACAATTAATTACAATAACCGTGACTATTTTTAGACAATTAATCATCAGCCAAATTTCATAATCGTGACAGCCCTAGCTTAAACATGCATATAGACTGCAAAGTGACTCTGAAAGGGAAATGCACAACACAGAATTCCCCCTAACCAGCAGGCTGATACCTCCTAGTCAAGAATTCCCAGTTAGAAAGGGGGGTGAGAGCCCACTGCTCAGGACATCACCTGCCAGTATCCCAGAACCCCCAGCAGCAAGGGGGTGGGAGCCTTTCCAAAGGCTGTCTTCCAGTGACGGTGTGTCACTTAAAGAATTGGATAAGCTGGCCAGAAATATTCCCACTTTCACTCCAAACCCTGCAGGAGGCCACGACGTGCACGCCTACATAAAAGACATTGACTTTCACTTGCAAACTAATGCCAATGTTACCACACGAGACAGACTCTATCTGCT
Organism: Sinocyclocheilus anshuiensis; assembly: GCF_001515605.1. Classification (NCBI taxonomy): domain Eukaryota; kingdom Metazoa; phylum Chordata; class Actinopteri; order Cypriniformes; family Cyprinidae; genus Sinocyclocheilus; species Sinocyclocheilus anshuiensis. The sequence goes on from NW_015542350.1 coordinate 411,928, forward strand.
CAGGATCACCTCCAGCTGTGAGGTGCGGAGCTTTCCGCCGAGCCAAGCCACAGTGACAAACCTGTCAACACACTGTCAAGATCCTTCCCAGCCAGCAGAGAGCAGCGTGGCCATGGCAGTGCCCATCCTAAGCACCAGACTGGGCGTCCCGAGAGATCCTGAGACAGGTCACAACCACCCCTTTAACCGAAAGGGTGGAGCCACATGGGAAGCCAAGACACGGTCCAAGGGGAACCGACACTCACCGACACAAGCATCGAGCTCAGACTGCCAGCAGCAGAACCCCTCTCAACATGCCCTGGACAAGCCCAGATATAAACCAGCAGCAGAACAGAACCGGGAAGCTACATCTGAATCAGCAGAGATCATGAGACTTTTAAAGGAACTCCTCCAGAAAAAGCACCACAAGGGAGACAAAAGGGATGAGGCAGATCAGTTATGACTAAGCCTGAGATCTGACCCCAACACCCACTCAGAGTCCGCTCAAAATGAACCTCCCAACCAGATCACTGTGAATCCACTGTTAACCACAGAACCATATATCCCATCACCAAGTGATGACATCACTCAACCACCTCAGCTGACTGCTGAACCACCAGAACCAGCCAACGTCTCGCAACACACCTTCAGCCAGGACCTCAAAGTACCTGAAAGCGCGGTTTTGGTGGTCTGCCTCCCTGATGAGCCACACGAGACCAGCTCTGACTGCTTGCCAGTCACCACAGAAGCCCCAGTGTCAAGACTCCTGGGGAACCTGATTGAAAGGGGGGGTGGCCAAAAAACTCTACCTGGCCATCACATTGGAAAATGAGAACTTGAGGTGGAATGACAGGTGTCTAACCCATTACTTCCTGGTCCTTCCAGACGCACCGCATGATGTCTACATCGGAGCGGACATTTTGATTCGCCTCAGGGCTCACGTGGACATGATCAATGAAGTGATATGGGCTCCAATGGCCTCAGTCACCCACTGTTACTGTCAACCTCGAGAACCTCCTGTCAGGCCAAACCATCCCTGAGTCCTGCACGCTAATCAATGAACAAGAGACTGTAGTACCAGCTTACACCAAAGGGGTCACTGTTCGACTCAACCTGCGAAGCGGCCAAGCTCTCAGCCACACCCTAGGCTTCTTCCAACCTTCACCCGAATGTGGGGAACTGGGCCTCACTTTGGAAGCCACACCCCTCGTGGTGTCATCCGCCGGTGTAACAGCACCTACTCTGCCCCCATCTGGCCTGTCATCAAATCAAACGGCAAGTGGCGGCCAACCATCGACTATAGGAAACTGAACCAACAGGTGCCATTGTCGCGATGGCCTATGACCCAGCTGGAACAGGAGATACCAAGAATCAGAGGAGCCACAATCTTCTCCACTCTTGATGTGGCCTCAGGATTTTGGACTATACCAGTGCATCCAGGTGACCAACACAAGCTGGCTTTCACCTTTTGCAATCGGCAGTACACCTTCACCAGGTGCCCATTCGGCTATGCCAACTCACCAGCCGAATTTAACATCTTCCTCAACAAAGCATGCCCGGATGCCAGGGTAAGAGGGAACTTAATCTATGTTGATGACCTTCTGATGAAACACACGACGGTGGCTGATCACCTGAAAGAAATTGACCATGTCCTGCACCAATTGACCACTGCCGGTACCAAGATTGCCCTCCACAAAGGACAATGGTGTAAGACCAAGGTCAACTACGTGGGCCTGCTCATCAGACCACTGGGCATTGAGCCACAAACCAGCCGCATCCAGGCCATTCAGAACATTAAACCACCCGCCAATGTCTCAGAACTCTGAAGTTTTTTAGGTGTGTGCAACTATTCAAGGCAGTTCATTGAGAACTATTTGGACATTGGACGCCCTCTCACTGCCCTTCTGAAAAAGGACTGCCCCTTCGTCTGGACAGATGATCAGCAAGATGCCATGAATGAGCTGAAACGACATCTGTGCATTGCTCCATGTCTGGCTTACCCAGATCCACAGAAGGAGTTCTACTTGGACGCTGGATTCTCCAGCCACTGCCTCAGTGCTGGTCTATACCAACGGCATGACCAGGACAAAAGGGCGGTCGCATATGCCAGCAAGACTCTTCTTCCCCCAGAGTGCAAATACTGAGACTGTGAGAAAGCCCTGCGCTGTACTTTATGGGCCATCCAGAGATTCTCCAACTACATCGGAGCACAGAACGTGATCATCGAGACCTGTCACCAGCCTGTCACATTTCTTAACAGCCAGCTCACCCCATGACGGTGTGGTCACAAACGCATGCATAGCTACATGGCTAATGGCCCTCCAGGGGCGCAACGTAGAAGCACGATATGCTCAAAATCACAAGTCGGCGGTGGGTAACGGCCTGGCAGCCTGCCAAAGCTGCTCCGATGACACACCGACTGAGATCGTAGAAGCAGAAAGGCCCCAACTACTGCCACCTACCTGCCACAGGTATTTTGACGAGAATGTCTGCCAAGGCATGCCTACAGCCTACGTCGATGGATGTTCCTACAACCATGCAGATAGCATCGACCCATAACATCAGAGAACTGCTCATCTGCACAGACTCCAACTATGCCAGACTTGGCTTCACATGCCATCTTCCAGGTTGGAAGCAAAATGGTTTCAAGACAGCAAACAACAAACCAGTTAAACACCAACACCAACCCACCAACCCACCCACCCTTAACGTGGCAGCCATAACTCAACCCACCACAATGGCCACTTCACAGCCGCTTACGCTGGCTCTTCAAATCTCAACTAATGACAATGCTGACATGCAAGCCTCTGACTCCTCCATCAAAACTATTCTTCACCACCTCTCTGACCCCTCCAGCCACCCTATCACACCAGATGAACTTGCTGCTGCCCCAAGCCTCAAACGGCTATACCACGTAACACACATGCTGCGTGTGATAGACGACATTCTGTTTTATGCCCCTGATGACCTCACTGCACCAAGGCTTGTGGTGCCACAGTGCCAAAGGTGGGTGATGCTGATGTATGCCCACAACGCATCATGTGTGGGACACCACGGCACAAGAGCCACTTATGAGACACTAAAACAAGTGTCATACTGGCCCGGCATGCAGCAAGATGTGGCAGAGTATGCCTTGTTTGCTGCTAATTCCAACCGGCGAACCCAAACCACAGAGCCCCACTGCAGCGCATAGGAGTCACATTTCCTTGGTCAGACCTTCAAATTGACTGGGTCGGACACTTACCCAGGTCAACAAGAGGCAAGAAGTATTTCCTCACAGTCGTGTGCCAGTTCACAAAGTGGGTAGAATGCCTTCCAGAACCCAATGACACTGCTCAAACTACAGCATCCCTCCTGTTGAATCACATCTTCTCCAGGGTCGGGCTGCCGCTGAGAGTCAACTCAGACAGAGGCACCCATTTCACAGCTGAGAT
>NW_015542350.1:415423-418194 GCF_001515605.1 Sinocyclocheilus anshuiensis
ATGCAGCAAGATGTGGCAGAGTACGTGCAAGGATGCCTTGTCTGCTGCCAATTCCAACCGGCTAACCCAAACCACAGAGCCCCACTGCAGCGCAGAGGAGTCACATTTCCTTGGTCAGACCTCCAAATTGACTGGGTCTGGTCCTTACCCAGGTCAACAAGGGGCAACAAGTATTTCCTCACAGTTGTGTGCCAGTTCACCAAGTGGGTAGAGTGCCTCCCAGCACCCAACGACACTGCCCAAACTACAACATACCTCCTGATGAATCACATCTTCTACAGGTTTGGGCTACCGCTGAGAGTCAGCTCAGACAGAGGCACCCACTTCACAGCTGAGATCATGCAGCAGATTTGGAAACTCCTAGGAGTACAAGTGCAACTGCACATCAGTCACCATCCAATCTCTTTGGGCCAAGTGGAATGGACGAATCAGACTGTGGTCAGCATGCTAAGAAAATATGTGTCTGTTAACCAAAAGGACTGGGATGTAAAACTTCCCCTGGTGCTCATGGCCATCAGAGCAACTCCACATGAGTCAACAGGTGTGCCTCCCTTTGAACTAATGACAGGCCGGCCGGCAAATAACATTGCCCCTGCGCCTGCTGTACCAGCCAGGAGACTCCAACCTTGTCACCGCCTACACCACTCATCAATACCTTGATGAACTACACCGGCATTTGAGAACCACATTTGCTTTCGCCCAACAACGACTCCAAAAGAGTGCAGAAGGCCATAAGGCATACTACGACCGGAAGGCATCACACAAAGAACTGGATGTGGGCGACAGGGTCTGGTACTACAGCTACACACAACCGCCTCAGACAACCTCTCATCGGCTATCAAAGTAGTTTCTGCCACACTGGACGGGACCGCATGAGATTGTGAACAAACGCTCCACTGTCGCATACCAGATCAAGCTGAGCCGGGGACAGAAAGAACCAGTTTTCAAATGGGTCCATCGTAATCTAGTGCTAACTGTAGTTCTCAAAACGAAAGACTGTCCTAACCAGTCCAAGCATCTCCACCACTGATCCACCATCTTTCTTCTTCTCTGTATCAGGATGTTGCTGTGGCTCACCATCCTGTGCCTCCAGCCAAACAGCCGCAACCCGATATCACATCACCAGGTCCTACTTCCGACTCGACCCCCGAAATGTCTACCGGACACATTATCCCCAGGCAGCTGCACACTACAGTTGGGCAGGTGAGCTCCTCCATCGACAGCCTAGCCATGGGTAGAAATCCTCCATATCTGCTGCCCCTGAGCCTAGTACAAACAGTGTTATCCTCTGTCACTACCCGTCCAGCTGACCCTCTTCAAGCCCACCTTGCCTACTCCCTGGGAGGGTCAATCCTGCTACATGTCGACCCCGATCACAGCGAAATGGCATTTCTTCTGAATCTACCCATCATTGAATCCGACAACATTTACAGACTCAAAGACATTGTCAATGTTGGATTTTGGCAAGGAAACACTCACATCAGAATACACACCCCAGACATGGTAGCCTACCATGACAGTAACCCACAGTTATACCTGGCCCCAAACCTGCGCATGTGTACCCTGACCAAAGACATTCATTATCTCTGCCCCAGCAAGCCCTTCCTCCAAGACAACACTGAAGGAATAGGTATAGGTAAGGTATATATGTGTTTTGCTTAGTTTAGTTGTACATTAGCGATAGTTTCATTTATTAAATCCCTTATATTCACAATTGATTGCCTCTGTGTGCTGCTCACAATTCGGAGTCACTGAATGTTTGATCCCTTGCTACATGCTAATTTAATGCTAGTACTGTATGAAGGAAAGTTATTCTTTCTTGGCCAGGAAAATGATCTTTCCTTGAATTGATAAATTATTATATTGTCTGCTCGGTGGACGGACAGATCAACTAATTGTAATATTGATTCTGCTATTGTTCCTTGGCCAGGAAAATAATCTTTCCTTGAATTGATAAATGATTATATTGTCTGCTCGGTGGACGGACAGATCAAATAATTGTAATATTGATTCTGCTACAGTTAATTCTAAGATCTAATCTAAATATTTATTATTAATTATAACCAGTTATAATTAATTATAAATATCTCCCTTTTGAGCTAATTTGCTACAGAAATTAATGACTTTTATGGCACTTGGAATATGAACACATAAAAAAAATGGTGAAAGTGGTCGTAAAAAAAATAGTCACACTCTTTGGTCTTTGGTCAAAAATGACTGACCATAGGAAATGAATGGGAAATGGACAAAAGCACAACAATTCAGAGAAGTTTTGTTTCCACAATCTACAAATCAGCCACAATGCAGAATAAAAGTACTCAGCAATGAAGGGGTGAAACTCTAAAACATCAAGAGTGCAAAACAGACACACCCACTCACACACACACACTTATACACACAAACACCTATAAACTGGTGTGACTGTATCACAACAAATATGTCAAATAAAATCAATAATTCAACCACAATGCAGTAAAAAATGGACGGCATGGAAAGGGATACACTCTAAAACATCAACAGTGCAAAATAGACACATCCACTCACACACACTCACAGACACACAAACACACACATACACAATTATACACACTCAAATGGAATAACCATATATCCAAAATGAATCAGAAGTCTGAAATAAGAGGTTGAAATCAGATCAGACCCAGAAGGATTCAACTCTGATAAAACATTCCTGTTCATTTTTGTTACATTTTTATGGAATTTTAATACTTTGTGTAACAAAATGCTTTCTCTGTGTTCAGGTTTGACTGTAG
>NW_015542351.1:0-2314 GCF_001515605.1 Sinocyclocheilus anshuiensis
GTTTTAGTAGCCTGCATTTTTAGTTTGAGTAGCCTGCATTTTTAAAATGTAGTCAAATAAAACAATGAAACAGTAATAAATAATATAGCAAATTTAGCTCTAAAACGCTTTTAAATAATGACAGTTCCGTTTTGTTTTTACATTTTTAAATTTTATTTTATTTTATTTTTTATCGGGCTCTAAGTAGCACCTTTTATTTCTCGCTTGCAGTGGTATAAACACCGGAAGGAGTTTTCCAGAAGTTTCCTAGCAACCGCAGACGCTGAGCTGTCACTGTCTGTGGAAATACTCGAGCTTTCCAGCGATAAAAGTGCAACGGCTGTAATGTAATGGACGTATTATCCGAAACGAAGTCTAAACCGCTTTCCACGCTGTCAGTATTCAGCTTTATACCGCCCCGAAGGACAGAGCCCAAAGAAATGCGGTATTTCAATTGCAGCCCTAAGGTAAGAGGCGCTGCTCATTCAAGTCTTCCTGCAGCCACTACGTTGATCACTTGCAACTCATCTTTGATAATCAAAATTACATTGTTTCTAGTGAAAAAGAGTTTCTTCATGCCTTAAAATGGCTTGAATATAACTCTACATCCTTACCTCATTTACTATACGCGGGACCATGAATATTCAAATTCATCACACGAGCTCGGACCTGCTCCACCTTCACTCGATTAATAGCTTCACAAGGACAAGTGGCAATTTAAGATTAATACAGCCATATATGTTTGAAGCAGAAACTAATTTCTATGAAGTAGAGAAAGAGCGAATTCATACATGGTTGTCACATTACAAGAATGGTAATGTATTTTATGTATTGCTCCATATATAACATACATCTACATAATCAGACATGCAGTGGTAATTGATATGGTTAGCCTCTGACTTTAATACGTTATTAAACAGCTAATAATGTATTGAATATATTACACAAACCATGTTCCAATAATATGCTAATGCTATGAAAAGCCCCGTCCAGGGGCCCAAACCTGTCAAGTGCCAACTTGACAGGATTGGTCACAGGTCTGTAATGGTAAAATAATGTAAACAAGACATGTAAACAATGTTAAAAACGTGATTTTCACCACAGGGGGTCTTTAAAAAAAGCAACAACATCAAATGGATTTTGCATTAGATATAAAATATCAATACTAGTGGCATTTGCAAACAAATGTACATTTGGCATTCATATATTTTTTACGTCTAAATATCCTTTGGATACACTGTAGATCAAAATACCTCCTGATATCATTGGACCAAGTACATATTTTCAAAATAACATTTTCTAAAACCAAATTTGTCCATTTTTCTCGTATAGGCCCCAGAGAGGTCTCTGTATGACTGTTTACATCAGAGCACTGAGGGCTATGATAACAAACTCCACCGTGATGACAGAAAACACGCCAAATCCCGGGGCCTGGACATCTTCAGTGAGGTGCGCTTTTTCCCAAAACTCCAGAGATCCATCCATGTCAGCTCGGCAGTCCATGCATTCTGTGTTGTTCTTTTTTTAACAATGCTCTCTAGAGGATCCCAATACGTCTCAACCTCCCATCTTAGGAATCATCTAGACCAGCACCTGTTCTGCCCTCTTCTGTGTATGGCCGGTTTTCATCACTGCAGTACGACTCAGGGAGGAGCTTTGCTCGTGTTGCTCACATTCGTTCTGATTTCTACAGTAAGAATGGGATCACCTGGACCGTGGAGGAAAGCTATGGATCTGTGACACCCGTCTAAATGCATCTCTTACATATGGTTACATGTCACTGCACATTACAGACAATGTCAAAACATATGTGTAATGCTACAAGCAGAGCAGATTGTTACTTAGCCTACATCCGTACAGTATATGTATTAATCACATGAATGTATTTGATGTTACACAGTGAATTAAAAAACAATCTGTCAACATGCTAATGTCATAATTCATGCCTAAACAAAAGAATCAAAAATAAGAAATTCTATGCTGCAGTATTAATTAATATGATAAAATAATTAATATTAATGAATACATGAAGCCTATTTTTAACCCAAAACATCCCAAATTCTCTTTACTATAAAAGCATATTATTACTAATACTATAAGAAAGCATATATAAAGCATTTACAAGTAAGAAAGTGTATATATATACTGTATATATATATATATATATATATATATATGTGTGTGTGTGTGTCATGAAAAATGCTAAATATTGCAAAATTGCATTCCGACATTATGTGAAAAACTATATTATGTTACTAAAATTATATTATTAATAATAGTGTGTATATATATATATATATATACAGTGGGTACGGAAAGTATTCAGACCCCCTTA
>NW_015542351.1:3128-25240 GCF_001515605.1 Sinocyclocheilus anshuiensis
GAATACTTAGGACCATGTGATATTTCAGTTTTTCTTTTTTAATAAATCTGCAAAAATGTCAACAATTCTGTGTTTTTCTGTCAATATGGGGTGCTGTGTGTACATTAATGAGGAAAAAAAATTTACTTAAATGATTTTAGCAAATGGCTGCAATATAACAAAGAGTGAAAAATTGAAGGGGGTCTGAATACTTTCCGTACCCACTGTATATAGTGTAAGTATACTTTATTATTTATAATTTATATATAATTATATATTACCCTATTATATATAATTTATAATTATAGTATTATCAATAAAACATTTTTTCCTATGACTTGTTTATATTAATTGTTTATGTGCTTTTAACACTTTTCATATGAAGCCTATTTAAAATTCACATAGACAGAGACTTTGACATTTATATATAAATTTAATGGATAACAAAATGATAGCATCAAAACATGGCCACCTTTGTTAACTGTCTTTAATTTTACAAAATTCCGCTGCTTTAAATTATGGATTGAGCAACACACAATTACAAGTCTGAGTTACACAGAGCCTCTGAGCCATCCATTACTTATAAAGCAATGCAAATAATCTAGTGTATGTGGTGCAAACAGAATGCTGTAGCGCTCCACTACAATAGGCCAATGCTATATTGAACTGTACACGTTTTAATCAGGTCAATGACTGACTAGTGTGTGACTGAGGTTCAAGGCATTACATTCCCTTGTGATAAGGACCGTGCCATCTCAGTGTGAACGAAGAAGGTTTTGAGATCCCCTTTGCCCTTCACATTGATGATCCCTCGACAGGAACACATGTAGCCCAACGTCTGCAAGATCCGACTCGTCTCCTCTGTGACCTGTGGAAGGAAGCACACTAGATGTGATCCACGGAAAAACCCATTAACAATTCACCAGGCTTGCAAGTAGGTCAGAACAAGGATCGACCTGGATTTTCCCAAGCACCCCTGTGCTTTCCATCCTACTGGCTACATTCACAGTGTTCCCCCAGATATCGTACTGTGGTTTCTGTGCTCCGATTACTCCTGCAATTACTGGGCCATGGTTTATTCCTGGTGAGAGAAAAGCCGGAAAACATTTGAAACATCCCGAATGTGTGCTAAATCTCTACCACAGGCTATTATGAGACTTATTAGGAAAGGCAAACAAAATGTTACCGGGTATAAAAGTGCTGACGGGCTCTGCTTACCCACTCGCAGCTTGAAGTCATTAAAGGAATGTTTGTTGATGACGTCAAGCTTCCCCACCAAAGCAAACGCAAACTCCACCATTGTTCCAATGTGCATGTACTGCCGGTCATGGTCCTTCAGAATAAGAACAAGGAACTCAGTACCCTGAGACTCTCAAGTGAGACGTTTCAAGCACAAATCAAGCTTTTAGCATCACAGGCAGGTCCTACAATAGGTCTTATGAGACTCTGAAATCAATTCAGTGTAATCTTTACAATAATTCTAATTTTGGACCAAACACAAGAGCTCCAATTTGTACCTGCGCATACTCTGGTCCAGGGGTCACATTCAGCCCCGTAGCAGCCATGTATGTGCTGCCAATAGTTTTGATCTTCTCCACGCCACTGAATTTGGGTTTTGACAGCAACTGCAAAACCCAAAAAAACTAAAGCATCAAGAAGAGAAGATATGTTAATATATTTGATCTTGGCAGACTAGATCTGATGTTGCTTCTGCTGCTGCATAGCAAGTATAGACTTCATACAGCCAATACAATCTTTACTGGCATCTATGATTCTATAAAGAACCTTTAACATCCATGGAACCTTTCAACTGCACAGAAAGTTCTTTATAGTGGAAAAAGTTTCTTCAGATCATTAAAATGTTAAGACTAAAGGTCCTTGCACACTGAGTCTGAAACTTTTGTATGCATTTTTCCGTTTTTTTTCCGTATTCGTCATCCTTTCCTATCAAAATGCTTGCTACGGATGCGAAAACGCAGAAAATCGAACCTGGTCCGAATTTTTTTATGACAGACGAAAGTTTCGGAGGCAGTGTGTAAACGTGATTGACACAACGTGAGGTCGTATTTATTTTTCAACGTGCGAACATTTCGGACGAAAAATTCGGACTCAGTGTGCAGAGACCTTAAGAAAAAAATGGCTTTTTTTAAAGAATGGTTCACTGTGAAATGTTCTTTGGGGAACCCAAAATGGCTCTTCTATGACAGTGCTGTGAAAGAGTGTAGATACACAGACTCACTTCAGTAAGCATGTAATATATGCTGCTGCTGCTGCATGAATCGGCATACATAAATCCCACAGCAGATCTAGACAGGTGGTGCTGGGGGAGGTGGAGGGTTTCAGAGGCACTCTGATAGCGCTGCAGGATCAGCTTACAGCAAACACTGAACCAGACATTTAGAATGTTGAGCAAGCAATCTTATTGGCTGCAGAATCAGCAGAGGTTTGTGCCTTGTAGCAAATGATGTGATTGCTAGCAGACTGCATGTATAGGACCTATCATGTTGCTCTGTTTAGATTAGTACTGTATTTGCAGCCTTTAAAAATAATCAAAAAGAACATGAAAACTAGTATGATTTCATTTATATGAGTAAAACTCAGTGGACGTTATTTGATCCTTTGTTAGGACCTTCCCCCATTTTTACTGTTACTATGACAAGTTTTCAAACTAGAACTTGGTTCTGCTATTAAAGTAAGTATTACATAAATGCTCTTATCTCAAAAGCCAGACTTTTGACTAGTCTGATCCACTTTTCTGCTTATTCCAGCCAAGAACCGCCCACCTAAACTGGAAGAGACCGTATAATCGTCATGTAAAGCACCCAGAGTTCATTTTATTTTTATGTGCCATTTATGGGTGGATTTATCTGAAACTGCTGATACCACAAAGACTTCTTTATCAAAGGCAGAATTTTTCTCTATGCATCAACCATTTCAACTTTTAACGTTTTAACACTGTAATGTGCTATTTTTAGTTAATTTTGGAAATATTCAGTTTGAAACCATCCAAAGGACCTAAATAGGCGTACATTACATAAGATCAATTGTTTGTCTGGCAGTATGTCAGTATCATTTTTAAAGCAGGGCTTAAGGAAGGATCAGTTATCGCAGATGGCATATATATCTTCACAAGTACTTTAGTGTAGCTTTCCACAGCATCTGAAATCAAAATAGAGTTGTGTCCATGGCCGTAGCCAGCTATGAGGTCACTGAGGTCCGGACCTCAAAAATAACATTTGTTCTCTGAATGACTAATTTTACTGTTTAAAACTCATCATATGAGTGTCTGCATGTATAATTAAGTTTAGACAGTTTGCAAGAATGTTTAGCGTCCGTGGTATGAAAATGATCGCTGCGAGACGCTGGAGCCTCCAATGAGTTGCCAGATCCAGCTATTATAAGCATCTTTGGACTTGTCTTTTCTACTTAATTTCTCCAAACGCAGTCCTGGAGGGCCGGTGTCCTGCAGAGTTTAAACACACCTGACCAGGCTATTCAGTGTCTTACTAGGCACACTAGAAACTTCCAGGCAGGTGTGTTGAGAGCTAAACTCTGCAGGACCGAGTTTGGACACCCCTGCTTTATAAAGTAAGAAGTTGCAGTTTAGTATAATTTAACAATGTGGTCCTCCCTCCAAAACAGAGAAAACATCTTTCACAAACATCTACATGTCTGTCTCTTTTAAAGTGTTAGTGTATATAATGTAGGGGTTATAAAAGTACAATCCTTAACCCCACCCCAGACCTAATTTTCAAACCCTGGTTATGGCCATGGTTGAATCTGTGAGTTTACCTCATCAAAATCTGCTATAATCTCATTAAGGAGCCTGAGACACTCCAATCCCTCCTTATTAACATCCGATTCTGTGTAAAATTCCTTGAAGTCTGGGATGGAGGCGAACATCACACATACCAGATCATACGACTGATGGTAGAGATCCTGTCAAAAATACAGTATACAAAAATATATCTGATGATAAAGACACAATAGATGCACTTTTCACTGGTGTTTTTGGACATCTGGACACCATTCACCTCATTCTTCCAGTTCCTCCCCAGGAAATGTTCTGCCACATGGGCAGGCAGTACGTTTTCCAAAAGCACCCGGTTTAGGTTCTCCATGGTCTCAATCTCCTCACACTCCCTCTTAAACTTGTTCCTCCACAGGAAGTCTAACCTACAGTAATATTCATTCTGTTACAAGAGGACACAGAGGTAAAGAGATGGTACACATCTGATCACCATAATGTGGCTTTCAAGATGACAAAGAAAGCAGAATCAAATGCACACAAGGACAGTTCATTATTTTTATGGATTTTTCTTGCATAAAGGGCTGCTATCATGAAAAGTTGTAGCTTTTGTGTTCCAGCAGACATTCATCATGAAAAAGATGTCTTGAATCAGTGGAAATGGCACCTTGAAAGGCATTAAGTATGCACTGATAGTCTTTCTCACTCAGTCTATATTTACTTTTGCTTATTTTTGTGTGGTTCATTGCTTTGGAGAAAAATCAGTCCCTGGCTTACCTATCACCTGATCAATCTGAACGCCGCATTACTTATAAATGAATTCACCTAACTGCACATTTCAAATACAGAGTTCATCAGACAGGCCTATTATCTAGGGACAAATAGCCTCTCACAACAGAATTAAAAGCACACACTGAAAAAAATCGGATCCACGGCCGACCTGTAGAGATAAGGTTTCAATCCAGACTGAAATACATACAATTCTCTCTATATTGTACTGTGAAAAAATAATTTCTTAAAGTGGTATTTATTAAATGCTTTTTTGCAGGAAAGCTTTATGTTATTCTGCAGCCAGAGGCTGATGAGTGCTGATAATAACTGAAGCCATAGAAATTGGGAACACATTTGTGCTGCCACAAAACTCTGAGCTTAATCGTAAAACGACTTCTGAAAAATTCACATTTCAAGGTAAGAAGTGACTGTTTCTAGATTAGGCTAACATCTATTATTAAATTGTCATAGAATTAACATTCAGCCATCTTTTACAATTGAATCAATTGAATAACTGATTAATTAAAGGAAAGTACTGTATAAGTTAAGCTCATTCTGCCAATTACCACACAATTATCATGCACTTACAATGGTAGTACATTCTGGAGGCTTAAAAAGCAAAAATGTGATGCTTTTATTTTTGTTCAAAGGCTTATATTAACTTTTCTGTTAAAAAAAAAGAAATGTTATGTAAGCCAAGTAAATTTGTTTAAAATGTCATTTCAGAGGTGAAACTAAAACATGCATTACTGCTGTAATTCTTGTTGGTGGATTTTTCTCGCTAAGTACCTCCAAGATCAAAGTAAAGTGAGTCTTAAAGAAATAGTTCATCCAAAAATTTAAACTGACTCACCCTCAGGTCATCCGAGATGTAGATGAGTCTGTTTCTTCATCACATCAGATTTGGAGAAATTTAGCATTATATCACTTGCTCACCAATGTATCCTCTGCAGTGAATGGGTGCCGTCAGAATGAGAGTCCAAACAGCTGATAAAAACATCACAATAATTCACACCACTCCAGTCTATCAGTTAACATCTTGTGAAGCGAAAAGCTTCATGTTTATAATAAACAAATCCATCATTAAGGCATTTAAGCCATCACTTCTGGCCAAAATACCAGTCCATAATAACGCTTCCTCCAGTGAAAAGTCCATCTCCTGTTGTCCTCTCACATCAAAATCCACCAACATATTTGTTTAGAATGTGTTTGGACTGTCTTTGCTTGTAAACGGTGCTTGATCTGTGCATATTTCTCTCCTAATTCAGACAAGATGACTTTTCCACTGGAGAAAGCAACATTAACTTGGTAGCTTTTCACTTCACAAGACATTAATTAATGGACTGGAGTGGTGTGGATTTTTGTGATGTTTTTATCAGCTGTTTGGACTCTCATTCTGACGGCACCCATTCACTGCAGAGGATCCATTAGTGAGCAAGTGATGTAATGCTACTTTTCTACAAATCTATTCTGATGAAGAAACAAACTCATCTACATCATGGATGGCCTGAGGATGAATACATTTTCAGCAAATTTTCATTTTGGAGTGAACTATTCCTGGATCAGTGGATCTCATTCCAAATAATTCAGCACAACTCTTTAGATTAACTTCTCAAAAACAAACAGCAAGTATAATAGCATTGTTAAAGCACATCTTTATGAAGATTTCCGATTGAGAGAGACTCACCTGTCTCGCCAGCACAAGCAAAGTGACAAAGAAAATGAACAATGACACAGAGCCCATGGTCTTCAAATCTTTCAGAACACCTGGCCTGAGGAGGAACAGACAGAAATATAAACTTTAGGAGTCAAGAGGACACAAAAGTATTTTGTGTGTAGAGTAGGATATGGACGGGATACAGACTTTTCAGCAACATTTTGTCAGTCTAACCTTACTCAGATTTATAATGTCCTAATGCTGTTTAGGCATAAACTGTCATAATGTTGCACGGGCAGTTGCAGTGGCCAGTTTGATCCATTACTTAATCTTGCTCCATTCAGAAAGGCTTAATGAAGGCATGGAAAGGGGAAAAAATAATAAAAGAAACAGAGAGAATAATACCAAAGGAAAGAATAATAATTATGAGAGAAATGCAATAGGCTTATGTTTAAAAATGTTTCTTGTCCAGCACTGTCAAATCCTTTGAAAAGACTAATCCACACACAGCCTGCCATCTCAACAGCAGCACCTGTTACTCATTATCCCTGGAGATATTGAGAGACCTTCTGGAAAAAATTGTCTCCACAGTTACCAAATGTATCTATGTGGCACAATTCTTCATTCTTTCGCTCACTGTGTGTGTGCAATGGAAGAAGTGGCATCTACAAATAAAAAAAACCCCTGCAGATTATTTGTGACAATTTTTTAGCGTCACTGTATGTGGGAGCTTATGGGAATCCAGTACCGGTCCGTTTGCTGGGTCTTGTAGAGGGCCATGCTATAATCATCCAGTACAGAGGCATGGGTCTGAAGAATGATGATATTATAACCCACTACAGCAGCAAGCATAATTATCATCTTCAGCTCATAGTTTATCCTCAGGAACACGGAGCATGAGATCAATCCCAGAATGCAGCTGTAGATGAAATACTGCCAGGGAAGAGAAAGCCAGTCAGATTCACATCTGTACATTCATCAGGGCCAATCAGTATCAGTGAAAAGAGAACTATGAAGTTTTGATTTAAGTGCTAAGAATTTAATAACAGAACACACTTATCATGTGATGACCCTGAAATATTACAAAATGGATGTTACTAAGAAATGCAAAAAAAAGTAATATACACCAAGAGTCTTATTTCCTAACCAATGTACTGTATCATTCTAGGAAAATGCTTGAGGATGCTTTTGTCCACCATCTTAATATCTGTAGAGATCTAATTTCATGTATGCACTACAGAGCTCTCAGTGCATAACTATATTTTCCAGTATATTTTTCAGCTGTTAAATATCACTACAGAGTCGCCATACATAATCACGCACACAGTATAAAGTGACTTATTATATACTGATGCAAGCGTAGACAAATTGGTTTATCTCAGGACACTCACAATTCATCACAAGTCTGTTCCATCAAGGATACAGAGAACTATTTTTTTAAACCCAGATCTCAACAGAAGATTTACAACATGTTTTCATGTGGGTCTGTAAATAAAAGGTTATTCAGTTCACATTTTTTTCTGAGAAGAGATTTGTGGGCAAAAGGCATGAGATAAGATTTATTATAACTTACTGGCAAGTAGAACTTGTTGTTTGAAGAGTCTGTGGTTTGACCATCTGGACCATCCATACTGTTGTTGGAAATGTTGAGTGGAGGTGATGCTACCATCCTATCTTCGCCTAAGAAGAACTTAAAACCCAACAGATGGAGAAAAACAAAATTTAGAGAATTATAAAGAAAGACATCATCATTCTTAGCTAAACACATCTGTTGCATTTTGTAACAAATATGTTTCTTAGAAGTTCACAACATTTTTTTTTACACAAGTGCAAAATTCAACAAAAATCAACGAGCTGCAAGCAGATGGGAAAAGCAGAGAAGATGAATAATTGCCAACTTTGGCAGAATAGAAGCTTCTGTGGATACAGTTTTTGTCCACTTGGTGCAGGATTTAATTGAAAAGTTGCTGAAATATTTGACGCATGTTGATCTGTGGTGTTATGTGACTACTTAAATTTGTTATTATAGAAATACAGTGGTGCAAAAATGTTTTGACATTTAAGCCACAATTAAAAATGCATGACTGTCACCACAAGAGAACAAAATATCAAAGTTTTAACAAGCCCAGCTGAACAGTGTAACATTTCATCGTAGATGTGTGAAACCGAAAACCCAAGTATTCAGTCACATTTCTCTTGTGTTTCTCTCCCACAGGGACAACAAATCACTTGAGCTCAGGGATAATATCATTAGATTCAAACTGGACCAGAGCCCTAGTACAGCGATGCTACAATGATGAATCCAACCAGACAGCTGACACTAATTCTACTCTGCCCTTTACTGTGAACCACCACAGATTCCATAGCTAAAGCCCTCCAACTGGGCCAAAAACTGGTGATTGATTTATCAGCCAACTGTCTAAATGAATGTGTCATGTAATATATTGTGTAAATACTGATAGGTTTATGTATCCTAGGAATGAAAATCATGCACCATTTAACAAAAAAGGTAACTGGCCTTTATATCGCCTCTCTTATGTTGCAGTCTTCGACAAAAGTAAATCACTTGATAAGAGCTAAAGTGTACCACCACACATGTATTTTCTTTCAATTATTTTGAAGGTAAATGGTGCCTATGTCACGTCAATTACCCACGAGGTTCCTCAGGGTTCGGTACTTGGTCCCGTCCTATTTTCTATATATGCAAAACTGGGACTTATAGCAGAGTTTCAATTGTAAATCTGTATTTACAATACTGTATTTCAATTGTTCAATTCAAGTGTAGTGATATTTTGTAATATTATTCAGGGAAAGTATCCTCTGATAGGTCACAGGAGGTATGAAAAACTAGGCAAGAGCAAACTTTTTAACAGAACCCTTATTTTTAAAGAGTTTCTTGAATTACTGAACCATAAAGCCAGCAATCAGTTCATGACATCGACATGACCATAGCAAGCAGGGAATATTTCTCTTATGAACATGCTCATAATGAATTATATGTGAACATAATAAATGTCAGTCATTTTAAAAGCAGTCCAATCTAGCTGACAGACCAGGTATTAAGTAGTAGTGATGCTCACCATATTGAATACAGCCATGACTAGGATAAGTGCAGTGGTTGCCATGGTGAGCGCAAGTCGTATCCAGGGCTTGTTGGTGATGACTTTAGAGGAGCCAGGGAGCCAGGGTATTGTGCAGGAGGCTGCTTTGCCCCATTGCTACGGCAACGAGAGAGAGAGAAAAATCAACAACAAAAAAAAAAACAAGCTTTACCTCCCACCAACATCATTAGCATATTTGCTTCTATTCCAAATGCTCAAGGTTATGATTGTGCACCACAAGTCAGAGACACATTAATAAACATAACTTCACAGTTAGTGAATATATAACAATAAAAAAGCCATCTATATCAACTTTGAGATTAAGGCAACATGAAACGGCATTCACAATCCATTTTACTTACATAATTTCCATAAAAATGCAATTGACGAAATTAAGGACTCCTTCCCTTCTGAAACATAGCTGGTATAGTTTTTCTCCCCCCATAGAGTTTGATCCTCCTTGGACCCCAATAGCAATTCCATCGGCTGAAACAACTTTCCCATTGTTTGTGTTTTCAACTAGTATTTTCAATAAGATTACAGTTTAGCATAGTAGCTTAGCATACCACTATTTACTGGCACCCACTTTTGAGGCTTTTGAAAGAAAAGTGAAGGCTAAAAGGGACCAATGTGGTTGTTTAGAACACAGGATAGAGTTTTTGCAATGACATGACGATGAGTAAATAGTGACAGAATTTTCAGTTTTGAATGAATTATCCATTCAAGCGAAACTAAAATTGAATCAAGAAAGATCAAGCCCCTGCCTCTGAATGTTTTTATATGAAATAAGACTTCATGGCCTTGAAGAAACTGAGATCTGTTTGTAAAACTCATCCTGTACCGATTGCAGTACTAATGTAATGTCTGTAGAGGCCGTGTGACCTTTAGTGAGTTTATGCTACATTGTCAGGATGAGTATTAACGGAACTGCAGTGGAACAGCACTTTACAAAACACTTAACCTAGACCATGTGCAAGAATGCTTCAGGCTTAAATCAAAAAGAAGTAAAAGAGGTAGAGGAGGTAAAAAAACAAACAAAAAAACAATAAAAACCTCTCACCAGTCAATCACACGTTAGTTACATCACCTATACAAAAAATAGCTTTCAATATTTAAACACAGCACTTCGACTGGATAACCTTTACCCCTCTTTCATATTTGTGAATCTGTGGGCCGAATGTGAACTCTCACATCAGTTAAATGGGAAACAAAACTGAGAGAGACTCTTAACTAAACTAAGCTCTAGTCACTCATGACTTTGACAGTTGTTTGTGAAACCAAAAGAGAGTCCTAACCATAAAAGAAATTCAAAATATAAGTGCCAGAGCTTTATAAAAATGGCCCCTCATACCCGCAATCCCCAAAACCATGGGGACTTGAGTTTTCTGCACAAAAATAGATGGCAAAAAACCCAGTAAAAAGTATCATCACTTGAGCTGCTTTTCTTTTGACACAAAAACAGAAAGAAAGAAAAAAGGTTTTTGGGATAATGCAAGGTTTCCATTAAGTGTGGCCTATTTTTTTTTATCATCGTGAATTCTGAATCTTCAACTGAAACAGCTTGGTTAATTAATGAACTGGGGACAAATCAAGTCGAGTTGGTGGGTGAATGGCATGCAAACCCTTCAAGTTCTCTGGAAGGTCGTACCTTCTAAAAATATAACTTTGATGCCTCAATACACAGAAAAACAGGTTACACTGATAATAGTAGGAATTCCATAGAGTGTATGAGGTTCAATCTCACACATGTCAAAGTCACCCCCCCCCCACCGAAAAATAAATTACATTTTACATATAGAAATTGAAGCCTATTTTTAAAACTAACAATATTTTTAGTATTGTGACATTTTTGCATTACCAGCCCAAATTCTAATAAGCATTTTTTTCAGCAGTTTTCTCAAAGGTCATACTCATTAGATTCTAAGTACTGAAATACAGTACTATAATAACAGTTTTGTAATTTAAATAAAAAATAAATTTTCAATAAAAATTAACACCGTACAACAAATACTAACATGATGTACACTACTGTCCAAAAGTTTGGAGTTGGTAAGATTTTTACATGTTTTTGAAAGAAGTCTCTTATGCTCAAAAAGGCTGCACTTATTGGATTAAAACTATGAAATACTATTACAATTTAAAATAACTGTTTTCTATTGTAATATATTGTAAAATGTCATTTATTCATGTGATGCAAAGCTGAATTTTCAGCATCATTACTCCAGGCTTCAGTGTCACATGATCCTTCAGAATCATTCTAATATACTGAATTACTGCTCAATAAACATTTCTTATTATTATCAATGTTGAAAACTGTTCTGCTGCTTAATATTTGTGTGGAAACCATAATACATTTTTTTCAGGATTCTTTGATGAACAAAGTTTAAAAGTACAGCATTTTTTGAATAACGGAATAAAAGTATAACTACAAGTAAAAAAAAAAAAATATTTTAAATGTAAATAATTTACAATTTAAATCATATTTGCTTGAAATATTATTTGCTTGGTCATAAAAATAGGCTTAATTTTCATAAAAAAAACAACATTCCTTATTAATTTCTTTTGATTTTGGCGTGGAATATGACCAGAACATGTTCTTGACAGATTTCCAATGAGAGAATCTACAGGCCTTTGAATACTGAATAAGCCATTTCACTCTAAGCTTTCATAATATATTAAGAAAGAAAGAGCGGGAGAAAGAAAATAGAGAGACATACAGGTGACATTTACTTAAGCCATTTATGCTCCACAGGTCCAAAGTAGCTGGTAATTTGATTATAGACAATGCTCTCTAAGAGCTGAAAAAGAGTGTTGTTCCTCGGGTTAAAACAAGGAAATTTCAATCTTGTTTTGATATGGTGTTTTTTCCTCCCGGTATGGCATTTTCTCTAACAAGATGAGGGTCACAAATGTGCGGAAACCTCGACTTATTAAATGACATTTCAGTACACAGTTATTTCCTCCATGGAAAATGGAAAAATATGTAACATGTCAACATCCGAATAGACTGAGTACACAAGCCAGCCTGCCTCATTCACTGGCAATTCACTCTCAAAGAAAGCTACTTCATATTTACTTCTACAAGTGCGAGCACCACTTACCAGTATGTGACCAGCAAAACAAATGGCGAGGATCAAGGCGAGCAGCAGGAAAGCCATTCCATATGAAACTCCAAGGACGGTAGTTCTGTGAGAGACAAAATCATCAGATACTCCAAAGCATATTTACTCATCATCCATGTATGCCTGCTTTAAATTTGTTTCTCACACGATCATCCAAGCTTTATGTAATCTCTGACATGAAAAGAGCAGAAATAGATGTAATGCCATATATGATTTTTGGTAGTACCTGTCTGTGTAAACCTTAATGGCACAATGTTTGATGGATGTTGGGGTTGGTTGGTATGTGGCTGATGGGGTTGTAAATAGTTTTTAGTGCACTGCTATAGCCATTGCTAGGAGTTTTGGGTGATTGCTACCTGCTCCAGGTCAAAATAGCCCACCATCAAATCCAGCATTAAGACATTCTGCTCTTGAGATATACCCCACATCAGTGTTATTTTTGTATTATTTATGTACGATTATATTATTTATTAATATTTAGATTTTTTTTTAGCTTTCATGTTTATGTATTCAGTTTTCATTTTATAATTAGTGTAAGTTTTATTAATTATATACGCTTTTTAAAATAGCTTTACATATATAAAAAAAAAGATTTAGCTTTTTTTTTCGTTTGAGTTTTTAGAAATTTTACTTAAAATTATTTCAGTTTGTTGCTAAGGCACATTTTTAAAATTTAAAATTGAATCTAAGTTTTTTTAAATTCTAATAATTACATTTGATTTTATTTTACCATTAATTTCAGTAATTTTAGTAATTTAACTTAAACTTATTTATTTCAGTTAGTTGCTAAGGCAGCATTCACATTTTTAAAGTTTTTTATTTAATAATTATATTTTTGTTTATCTTTAATTAATTTTAGTACTTCAACTTAATGTAACTGTATGTACCTTCAGAATGATTCCAAAACTAATATTTCAAGGTAAAAAAACCCCTGAAATATTAGTTTCAAAATCATTCTGATGATACATTGACTTTTAATAAGGCAAATGTCTTCTGTTTCTTTCCCATGCATGTTCCCTCTAATTATCTATTCTGGAAGTATGCAAGTTTGGTGAGCAGGTATGAAATAGATGTTTTTTGAGTTTAAGCTTCTCATCTATTTTATTTCTGCTTTCAACTTCTCAGCAAAACAATTTTCAATAGTTTTAGTAGTTTCGTTAACAGTACCACTAGCTCAGATGCCTTTATTGGTGTAGATTTTTGGGGTTTTTCACCTGTTTCATTGTCCAGTCGGTGAAAAAGTCTGTTTGCTTAGAAAAATAGAACATCTTAGAACATCTGTTTTCATTAAGATAGGATTTACATTCACATAGAACAAACAGATGCTGAAATTGAGGGTTTTGGGGTTGGTGAAGTTTAGGGAATTGAAATAAACCCAAGCAAGCATCACATATTTTTAATGGCTTTTTGAATATAGGAACAAAAATGTTTAGTTCCAGTCTTTGCGGTGCCATATCTCACTATAAATCTGTTATAAAATCAATGTGAGGAAGTGAGAACTCAGCTTGAGAGAAAGCGCTGTGCTCTCGGCTCTTGTGAATGTGTTCTCGGTCAACATGAGCAGTAAATTAGGGTGACGTCTTGCATAGATTTTTCTGTCTGACTTCATACAAAAGGAGACACTATTTCCAAACCAGATTGGCCTCTGATTCAAAAAAAAAATCTAGAACTGTCTGCTCAGGGCTGTCTTTTTCAGGCAGGCATTGATGTTCCCATCACTCCGTTCTTTATCGTTGCACTCATTTTCTCTCAATTGTGTAGATATGTTGTAATATTATTATGCGTCACTTGGTCTAAGTGCTGTGGAAGACGGCAGCGTAATTGCATCACGAAAGACAATGAGACACTTGGAAGATGGTACTTACTTTGGCAAGACTAAGACCTGCACTATGAAGATGCAGAAGAAAATGAGACAAGCACACGTGACGTAGTACTTGAAGGCAGGCAGATTTGTGGCTCTGTACTGTTAGAAGAAGAAGAAATATCTCAGCTCTTTCTTTTTTCAATAAGTCTTTGTTCTGAGGTGTTTTTCTCACAATGAAGCACATACAGTATTTGCCATTCAATGACACATCTCAAGGTGGAATGTACCTCTTTTTCAAGTGTCTTATTATGAAAGAACAGAGATATCCTTTGAATGTCCTCTGACTTCAGCCACTGTCTGGTGGAAAGAAAGCATTAATTAAGTCATTTAATAACAATTAAATTCTCATTGTAACAATGAATCGCTATTATAATAGCTTGTTGGGTGATATTGATGCAGGAAATGTTCTGAAAGTGAAACAAAAGGACAAATATGTGTTATATTGTATATTGAGCTCCAAATCAACCACTAATGAAAATGCTTCTATTTTACATTTTATTATTTAATATTATATAAATAATTGTATTTGTTGAATTAATTAATTAATTTGTTTTTATTTATTTTACTAAATACATTTTAAATGAAAATTATTAAATAAAAAAAAAATAATAATAATAAAATATATGAAATAAAAAATGATTTAATTAATAAATATGTGAATAAATATTTGTTTTACATTTTTCAAAATCAAACAACTTTCTTTTCTTTTTCCTGATTTAAATAAGATTTTGAATCCCAGATTTTGATTGTGAGGCCAGAATTGTTCCTTGTTATCATTTAGCTATTTCTTGTGTTGTTTTGCAGGGAATTCACGAGTTCCTCCTCCATATGGATACAGAGCATTAGGATGCTCACTTCTGTGAGTTGATGCCATCAATAGTGCGAATGATTCTTTCGTTCAACTCCTCTTCAAATCTCTTTTTCTGTGATTTTGTTCTGAAAGGGAAGAAAAAAGAGGGCGAGAGACTAACCAATCATGGAAATGTAAGTGAGGTCAGTGTGAACGTTCTGAAAGGTTATTCACTTGAATTTAGATTTTAGCTTTTTTTGTTATATAAAGCAATGAACAGTAAAAAAACCCCAGACCTTTCAGACCTTTGTTGAAAGTTGTACTGCCCTAATGGCACATCCTGTAAGAAAAAAATGGAACAAATGTAATTAATAGAGCACTATTAAATGCTTCCAGCAAAACTAGTCCTGATGACTGTAATCACGATGACTGTATTTTTTGCATGTGTGCTCAGGTTGACTCACGTGTGTGTTGATCTTGCCGTTCTCGTTGGTCATGCTGTCTCGATGGTGGAGGTTAGCAAACGGTTTGGCTGCTCCCCAGGACTCAAGGTACTGCGTCATGCGGACAGATGCCCTCATCTTGACCCCATCCAGAGTGGTGCGAAGACGAGCAGGTAGCGGGGGACTCCGTTTTTCTACCTACGCATGAAGTACAACCATAGTATGAAGTACAAGTCTAAATAGGCTAGAGGTGTTACGGCACAGAAATCCCAAAAAATCGGACAAGAATATGTACTGAAGTGGTGGGTCACAGGTGTGTTTTGCAATACATTTTTTATTCAAGTGCATTAAGTGATCTGATACTGATTTTCAGTAAATGTTTGTATACTATGGATCCTAAACAATTTTGGTACTGTGTCAAGTCTGTATGGTCTACTTTTTACAGCAACTTGACTCGATGGCAGTCGTTCATTAGAATTAATAAAAAAATGCAAATTGGCATTAACTGAACAACAGGGTGATAAAAGAAAAGAGAACAACTAAACAAACAAGCAAAAGCCCTCCAAACTCAAATGCAGTCATCATAATGGCAGTGTGGAAGGAGTGGGTGTGCAGTGGGTTGTTCTGATAAGAGGGCCGAAAGGCTCAAACTGAACAGAAATAAATGTATGAGTCTCTTATGAGAAAAATGTGCTGCTTTTGTTACCTCGGGCAAAGCAAATGCATTGTTGAAAAGTAAATAAGGCACCGGATAAATAATAAAAATAAATAAATAAAAGAATAGGCATTGTTATTTGACTATATGGTGCCAGGCATTATGATATCTGTGGGCTGAAAAGCCCACACACATCTGAATGAACGGATATTCAGGAATCTTCTGGGTCTTGATGTCCGTTTCCTCGAACTTTGTGTTTTGATAAACACTCTCCCCAGGGCTGTGAAATATGACCACAAAGGCACGTTTGTGTAACCGCAAAGTCTAAATACGGTAATTATGCTAATTAGCACTCAAGGTGAATTGAATGCAATGCTAATTTGAAAAGTAATTTAACTGCTTCAGTTGCATAACTAGACACATTATGATATGATTTATTAGCATACATCATACAGCAGGTGTTTGTTCGGCTATGATTAATAATTTTCTGGGTAATAAACAGACATTTTTGTTTTTATAATTATTTTATTTATTTAAAAATGGTTTTATTGTTTCCACAATAATTATTATCATAGCTGATGTTTGTTATAAACCCCTAACATGATTAGAGCCAGTAAAAAACCTCTAGCAAACACAAAGCAAGAAAATGTAAATGTCTAGTAATTTATAAACGTGAAAGCTGGACTGCGTCATTTTTTACCTTCGGGTTGATGACTAGGTGCGTGACGATGCCGTGCTCTTTCAGGTAAGAATCTCTGCTTTGTCCATTGCCTGGCTCGACTTGATACGCTCCTTTCAAATGTTCCAGTGTCACAGAAGAGATGTGAACTCGTCTGGAGAGGAGCACACAACTATTACAGGCTGGCGAATGAAAGAACACTTCACAAAAACAGGTGCATTATGTGAGTATTTCACAAATGTTCCAATGCCCGCAGAGACAATAGAGTCGAGATATAAAAAATAAATGTAGTGCTTTGCGTTTCTGTTATTTTTTTGAGTTATTCAACGAACACTCATTAGTAGCACAAAAGCACATTCATTGTGCTCTCAAAAAAGCATTTCTATTAACGTCAAGAACCCTCCATGAGCATAATAGCACTTATGGCAAATGTGAACATCATGAAATGGGGAAAAACAAAAGTCATATGCTGATCTTACCCAGGTACACCCCCCGCCTCCATGTGATTGGCCAGGGTGACGTCATGTGACCAAACATCATACTGCCATTTCTGGAGGCCGATCACACCGCAGAGAACATTCCCAGAGTGCACTCCAACACGCATGCTAATGTCAACCCCGGTAGCATCTCTCACCTTCCTGAAATAACAAGTAAAGTTTGCTCATTGTTTACTATTACTATACATTTTAAAATAAAATAAAAAATAATAAAAAAATAATAATTTTGCCACAAGTGTAATTGAATATGTATTTATGTATTTCATATATGTATTTATGAAATTCATTTAGATAAATTTGATTATTTAATCAGCATATTATAAATTGAATTATTTAATAAGCATGTAATTAATTCAAAATGTATTTTAATCAATTATCAGAATTAAAATGTATAAAAAATATTCTTAAAAGTATATAAAAATATATAAAAAAGTATTTTTTATTACAAAGTTTTGAAAGAAATGTATGTGAAGGCACAATTAATATTTGTCTACTAAACTAATTGTAAGCATAAACCTTTAGATCGTGAATAAATCATGAGAAACATAAATTTGGATACTCTTGACGGATTTTATACAACTATTTTATGTAAATAAGGCAAGTTTTCTTCCAGTGTCATGAAAGATATTTCTTTTACAGCATGTACACACTTCAGGCTCTCCCTCCATTCTTTGAAATGACTGAAACAGCACCATATTTCACTGACACAACTCAGCTTAACACCAGAAATATTTATAGCAAAGTAAATATCAGAAGGTGCCAAGACTGCAGCGGTACGTGTTGGTTTATGAGGGAGTGTGTCTGGTGCCTGTGTATATATTCATTCAGCACACAGAACCTTTCATCTTGTGTTTTAGATAAGCTAGTTTGAATGTTACCATGTCCCTGCTGCACAGAACAGTTTAGACCAGCAGGTTTTTTTTTTTTTTTTTTAATGCGGGCTGGTTTAAGGTAGTTTGGTGCTGGTCTAGGTTGTGGACCAGTATAAAATTGCTTAACCTGCTAAAAAAATAAATAAATATAATAAAATAAAAAGGTGCATGGCTCCCCTGGAGGTGTGTGTGTTTCTGACAGATCATTTCAGTGAATCTGTCACACACCATTCTTATTTCTAGGAGCCCCTCAACCTGAGCTATGTTATGTTGGAAAATACACTGAAGGGTTCTCAATAACCCCCTAAAATGGAGTTGTGTGTGTGTGAAAGAAAAAGATTGCAGTAGTGAAACGGAAAGCAAATGTGTGGCAGAAGAGAGGAAGAATGAAGTGAGGAATCGTGAAAGGGACTGGAAAAAGGGGCTGCACTTTGAGCTGGAGAAAGGAGAATGTGTGGGTTTCAGCAATATCACACATCTGAGCCTCTTGAGTACGAGCGTTATTTCAGCCTCAGAGAGTAGTGCTTGAAAAGACAGACACCATGGGATAAAACGACACAGAAATGGTCCTTTTTAGATGATGAAAGGCCATAATGTGACAAACAGCTCATGTGTAGTGGTTTTAGGGCTTTTAAGCAGATCTAACTCTATGTGACTTTTTGTTCTAATGAAGAAATGGAAAATGGATAATGTGCAGCTGGTCATTATCTCAAAATAAATCCAGATAAGCACTGGCTTATGGGATGCCCAGCAGGTGTTCCGCAGGCTGGCAACCTCAGGCAACCTTACGGCATTGTATGCCAATTATATTTAGGTTAAATTTGCCTATTAAGACCGAATTTTACATGGTGTTTGCACAGACATTTAAACAAGCACAGCTATGTAGGAAACTGAAATTTCCTGTGACAAAGGTCAATTATACAGTTTAGTGGTTATTATGCAAACATATTTCAGTGCAGATTGCTGTGATGGACCAATTATAATCTAGTTTGAGAAAGACAGCGTGCTCTTTTACTTGATGGCCTCACACATGTCCAGCCCCATCTTCACACAGTCCTTGGCGTGATCAGTCAGCGGGTCTGGCAGCCCTGACACACAGTAATAGCAGTCGCCCAGGATCTTGATCCGCATGCAGTCGTTATCCTGCATCAAACAAACCATCAAGGCAGCAGGTGTGGTAGACATTATATTGTGTACAGGAAAAAATATGAATATCATATCAATATATCATCATGAAAGCATGTCATTATTAGGAGAGACTGGGCCTAGCTGTCACTTTAAAGTTTGACAATTAAGTACTGGTTTCTCCTATGCCCGTTAGGCCAATACCTTGGCTATCTGGTCAAATTTGCCGAAGAGCTCATTGAGCATGTAGACAAGTTCTCCAGGTGAACAGTCACTGGCCAGACGTGTGAATCCAACAATGTCTGCATACAGAATGCTGTGGAAAATATTAAAATGTTCAAGAAAAAGAGAATTATGCAAAGTGGTAAAGAGCATGAAATTATGCTTTTCGCAATTAATACACACCTTGCAAATAATTATTTTCTACATAAGCATTTTTCTTGTTTTCCAGTATCGAAAAATCCTTAAAAATACAGCAGTGTAGACCAACAGCATCCGTGATACTGCTCTTATACAACAGTTTATGAAACTGAAAAACTTCTAGATACAATATTGGCAGTTATTTTGTCTGTTTTTTCTCACTCAAAGGAAACAATTATAAACAAAGCCACAGCAGAATCAACTGTTTTGTCAAAACTCAATCATAAAGACAGTCACTTGTTTTGTTCCTAAATGAATATGTATTTATATTTTTCAGTGATTTGTTGAGTTATTGATTCAATGACTCACTCATAAAGAGAGTTATTTGCTTTGTTCCTGAATGAATCTGTTTTTTTAATGAATTGTTGAGTGAATGATTCAATGACTCACTCATAAAGAGATCAGCTTGTTTTGTTCCTGAATGAATCTGTTTTTCAATGAACTGTTGAGTGAATGATTCAATGACTCACTCATAAAGAGAATTATTTGCTTTGTTCCTGAATAAATCTGTTTTTCTTTCAATTAATTGTTGAGTGAATGATTCAATGACTCACTCATAAAGAGAGCAAATTGTTTTGTTCCTGAATTAATCTGTTTTTAAATTAATTGTTAAGTGAATGACTCAATGACTCACTCACAAAGAGAGTTATTTGTTTTGTTCCTGAATGAATCTGTTTTTCAATGATTTGTTGAATGAATGATTCAATGACTCACTCATAAAGAGAGCAACTTGTTTTGTTCCTGAATGAATCTGTTTTTAAATGAATTGTTGAGTGAATGATTCAATGACTCACTCATAAAGAGAGTTATTTGCTTTGTTCCTGAATGAATCTGTGTTTTTCAATGAATTGTTGAGTGAATGATTCAGTGACTCATCCATAAAGAGAGCAACTTGTTTGGTTCCTGAATTAATCTGTTTTTCAATGAATTGTTGAGTGAATGATTCAATGACTCACTCATAAAGAGAGTTATTTGTTTTGTTCCTGGATGAATCTGTGTTTTTCAATTAATTGTTGAGTGAATGATTCAATGACATGTTCCTGAATAAACAGTGTTTTTTAATGAATCGTTTCAAATGATTCAATGACAAAATCAATCACTTGTTGTAAGAGTCACTAAAAAATCCTCACCACTAACACAGACTGACTGTCTGTTTGAACACAGAAAAACAAAGTGATACAAACTGTAAAAAGTGCTGTTGGACTGTATATCAGTGCTCTTGGAATGCTGCTCAGCCAATCAAATCTGAGGACTAGAACCGTTGTATAAAAAAATATTTTCTATGGTAATTGACATTATGCCACAAATGCTGTCCAACTTAACTTTTACTGAACCTGAAACGCTCCTCTAATACTGCCAATATCCTTTAGTAACATTAATGACATGAATGTGCGGCCTGCCCTGGAAGATCCTCTGTGAAATCCATTGTGACTTAGAGATACAGAACATTATGTAGATGCCAAGAAAATATGATTTGCTTTTTCCTTCAGTCAGTTACAGTTACAGAGAGCAATATTGCTTCCAAAAACAGCAAATGACTTGTCCTTCAATGCAATGAACAAAACTACATTTGTGTTTTGATGAAGAGCCTCTTCAACAGTTTTTCCTGAAGATTGTGTTTGTTTTTACTTTTTAATAGAAGCAAACAAAAGTGTCTAGGCGCTTTTAAGTGAGAGCTACTTATATCTAGGTTGATGAATAGCTTGTTTTTGTGTGCAGACTGAAGGAGGGCAGGATGGTTTGACAGGATCTATTGAGGGTATGAGCAGGTGCAGAGAATAGGATAGGGTACAACGGTGCTAAAGGCCCACCTTAAGAAAAAATTTGACATTCACTGCACCTAAAAGGTATAATTGCAGCAACAAATTAATGGAGCAACAGATTTCGTGTCAAAATAAATCATTCAAGTTGTTTATTTTGTTTAAAAATTGTATAAATGTATGAGGTGGCAAGAGGGGCCTTTTACCCCACACACGGAAATACTTTAGCTAAAATATTTTTTTTTATACTAATGTCTAAGTTAATACTTGTTCAAAACAATCACTTTAGCAAAGTTTGTACTATTTTCTGCTTATTTTGAAAAATTAAAAGCAATTTTTTTTTCAATAAATATACTGTCATTAAAATGTTAATATAACAAATATATTTTAATATACAGAAACAAAATCGTTTTAATAAGTAAAGATTCTGAAAGTATTGAAGGAGATCCAATAATAATTGAATATATGCAACGAATGCCTCATTTATAATGGGTTGTAATGTTTTTGAATCATCGCTCCGGCCTGACGGCATCGTCACAATATGGTGAGGGGCGTAACATTTCCGTAACACGCTTGAGGAATTCGGCCAATCACAACGCACTGGATAGCTGGCCAATCAGAGCACACCT
>NW_015542351.1:25289-38354 GCF_001515605.1 Sinocyclocheilus anshuiensis
TAATTATGTCCCCACTGGATGCAACGAATGCCTCATTTATAATGGGTTGTAATGTTTTTGAATCATCGCTCCGGCCTGACGGCATCGTCACAATATGGTGAGGGGCGTAACATTTCCGTAACACGCTTGAGGAATTCGGCCAATCACAACGCACTGGATAGCTGGCCAATCACAGCACACCTCGCTTTTTCAGACCGATGAGCTTTGTAAAAATCGACGCGTTTCAGAAAGGCAGGGCATAGAGGAGAAACAATAATGTACAGTATGTGGAAAATAATGTGTTTTTTGAACCTTAAACCGCATAAACACATTTCATTACACCAAATACACAAAATACTGTTCTTTTTAGCAGCATCATATGACCCCTTTAAAAAACATAAAATATTAGATCAAGTAAGCACAGAATCAACTTTGCACTGCTGCGCGTGATCGCGTCAAGGATCAGACAAATATACACATGCATCTTGAAAAGCGGATGTTTTGGAAAGTGCTACGCCACGTTTTTGTGCCATCTAGTGGTTTAAATGAAAATAATATCAAAGGGGCCCAAAGGGTGCCTTTAGCCCCGTTGTACCCTATGTATGTATTTTCTAGGCTGCCTAAAATAAATCAGCTGAGTGCACGGAATTCACTAGTATGTGTGATACAAGTCCTACCTTACATTGGTGTGTCTCTGTACGTAGAGGTTGTGGAAGTTGTTGGCGTTTTCCGCCTGCCCAAAGTTAGGCCCCTTCAGTCTCTGAATGATCTCTGCCTTCATCACCCTCGCAATGTGGGCGGGCAGCAGGGACAGCAAAAGACGCTCCTATTGGTTGAAAAGAGAGGCTAATCAGCATATTAGAAAGATTTCTGAAGGATCATGTGACACTGAAGACTGGAGTAATAATGCTGAAAATTCAGCTTTGCATCACAGAATAAATTACATTTTAAAGTATATTCAAATATTTTAAACTGTAATAATATTTCACAATATTATTGTTTTAGTGTATTTGTATTCAAATAAATGCAGTGAGTATAAGAGACTCTTTTAAAAATATTACACACACACATATACATAGTGACATCGAAGACTCGGGAGACTCATGAGGATCCATATGCAGAGGGTTTTAACGGGGCAGACCAAGCAGAGTCAAAACATTCATACACAAAACAGCCAATTAAATCTGAGCAGACAAGTCCAAATTGACAGCCGGAGGCGAAAACGGGTAAACAGCAAATGTTCCAACACAGGCAGAAATAAACAGAGGTAAATGCTCAGAATTGTCAACGAGAACGATGAACAAGACTTTAAATACACAAGCTGATGTTGTAGCGGAACAGGTGAGGGCAGAACTGGGTGTTAATATTCATGAGATGTGTTGGGAGGGAGCAGCAGGTGTGAGAGCGGACTGTAATATACAATACTGTATACTGTATATATAATATTTTTTATTTAGTACTGACCTGAATAAGAAATTTCACATAAAAGACGTTTAGTCTACAAGAGATAACAATAGCTGAATTTATAAAGTTGGCCCTGTTACCTGGATGATCCAAAGCCTTTTTTTTTTTTTGTGATGGTTGTTCATGAATCCATTGTTTGTCCTGAACAGTTAAACTGCCAGCTGTTCTTCAGAAAAATGGTCCCACAAAATTCTTTGGTTTTCCAGCATCCTTTCCAACAATGACTGTATGATTTAGAGATCCATCTTTTCACACTGAGGACAACTGAGGGACTCATACGCGACCATTACAAAAGGTTCAAATGCTCACTGATGCTCCATATGCATTAAGAGCCAGGAGTTGTAAACCTGAACTTTGAATTTGAAGGTAAGGATAAATTGAACTTATTTTGTCTTGTGGGAAACATGTAAGGATCTTCTGTAGTTTCTGAAGAGCAGTACTAAATAAAAAAAAAAAAAAGACATTTAGGCAAAATAAGAAAAATGTACACATCTTCATTCTGTTCAAAAGTTTACACCCCTGGCTCTTGATGCATCGTTTTCCCTTCAGTGAGTGTTTGAACCTTTTGTAATAGTTGCATGTAAGTCCCTCAGTTGTCCTCAGTGTGAAAAGATGGATCTCTAAATCATACAGTCATTGTTGCAAAGGATGCTGGAAAACCAAAGAATTCTGTGGGACCTGAAGGATTTTTCTGAAGAACAGCTAACAGTTTAACTGTTCAGGACAAACAAGGGACTCATGAACAACTATCACAAAACAAACAAAACAACAAACAGCTGTGGATCATCCAGGTAACAACACAGGATTAAGAATCAAGCGTACGTAAACTTTTGAAAATGGTCATTTTTATATATTCAAGTATTATTTTCTTTTGTGGACTATATGTAAACGTCTTTTATGTGAAATATCTTATTCAGGTCAGTACTAACTTAAAAATCCCTCTTACTTTGGTAAAATAATTAATAATTAATTAATTATGTAAAATTTTGATCACAACTGTGGTATATATACAGTAATATATATATATATATATATATGTATATATATATATATAGTAATATATATATATATATATATATATATACACACACACACACAGTAGGCCTATATATTCACAAATGGTGGATGGCTGGTAGAATGACAGACAGAAAATAAAATAAAGATAACCAAGGTGGATGAGCAGATTGAATCATAGCAGTGTAACTAACAGATGTATCCTGTCTCTAATAAACGTAAAAATAAAAAAAAAAAAAAACCCTGATTGTAAAAGAAACATATGTGATTCAACTAAAGAACATATGTAGATGTTATTTGCTGAGATGCTGTTCTGAATTTAAATAGCTGAAATCTATGAAGCTTTACATACCATGTATATCTTTTTAAACCATGTTAATTCTAGAGATCTTATCAACCAGGCTGATTAAATGACCAATATTTGGCCTTTGTGTATATTTTTGGCATAAATCGAGAGCTGTGCACAGTTGGTTGATTAACAGAAGTGGTCAGCATGATCCATGAAAAATGAACACGTTTTGTTATTTGAATTGTTGTGAATGAATTTTGTACTTTATCAGCCATCAGCCACCCTGTTCTTTAGATATCGCATTGGCTTTGACCATGTGGAATCCCACATTGGTCAACCACTAATTAAGTCCATTTTTAACCCTGGGTTAAGTAATGCATCAAACTGGAAAGAGGGTTAGCACAGGGTTACAGTGAACAAATAACCCAAAGAAAATTAAGAACAATGTGAAATATGGAACAGGATTGTGTTTTAGGTTTGAAAAGCCCAATCAATTCTCTTTTTTTTTATCCCGTCACTTTTCACCATTTCTTTGTTTTGCTCTCAGTGACCACCCTGCTTAATGAAGGTCAAATAAAAGAAAACAAAATAATAGGGTGTGTGTCAAGTGCTGATTGTGACTTCAGGAAAAAAGAGGAGAAATTATTTATACAAATTTTACCGTCGTACTCCGAAGATGTAAATGCTTTTAAATAACAGTCCATTAATGTATTATAATAAAAAATGAGACAAATCAAGGCAGGTTGTCCACACTAATGGCTGCATGTGCTGTGGTCTGAAAGAGTGATTGCTAAAGACAATTATGTCATTAATCCATCTTGTATGGAGTGAATAATGTGCCGAAATTAAACAAACAAATCCAGTATTTTGTAAACAAACTTGATCTGCTTTGCAAAGAAAAACTCGACTCGCAAACAAACAGAAAGCGATTTGCAAATACAAAGGTCAGAGTGAGTGAAAGCGCAGAGAAACGTATTGTGCTTTACAAATATAAATACATGAGCGTACATCATATTTCACAAATACAATCAATCCTACGAATTGCATGTAACCTTTGAACAAATACCAAATGTAGTGCATACAAATGCTGGTCTGTTTTGATTGTGAGACACTCGCCCTTTTATGCAATCTCTTGGCTTGATTTTCTCACAAATGTGTCCAGGCAGATTTTCTCACAAATGCAGTTGAGCAACTTCCTCTTCCAAAACAGCAGATGGCGCTATGGATGATTTTACGGTAGTCTCCTGGGATAAGCACTTAGTGTATCTATAATTAACCTTTCTGAGGTTTTCACAATGCCAAACCTACTTCAATATAAAAAAATAAAAATAAAATACAATAATTTAAAGATATTAATGTGACTGATCAGTCCAAAATCCAGCGCTGAAACACGTTTATGAAAATGAGCGTGAGCGGTGAGTGCTTATCCTGCACATTGCACATAACATGTGAATTAACAATTTACATAGACATACCCTAAAAACTAATCCTGTGTGACTGAAACGCTTCAGATCGGGTGATTTTAGGTCAAGGTTTTTGCTGCCAGTCAATGGTGCCCTCTGGCGGTAGGGAATAGTAAGATGGCGGCTCGAACACTTCCGGCGGCTTTACCGCCTGATGGCAGTTTAGAACGCAATGAGCAATCCAGTCATTATATAGATCAGTGGGTAAAACGCAACGTTCATCACTGTCACTTTTTAGTCAGCCGTCCAATCACAGTGGAGGATGGGCGGGACAAATTCCACACCGACCAACCGTCACACCCTCCTTGTATAACAGCAACAGACAACAACAAGAAGCACAACAACGGAACAAAATAATTTAAAAATATAGCTGCAAGCAGCAATTAAGGGGCCAAGCACAACAGAGGTAAAATGAAATGCTAAGGAACTGTCTTCAATTACTTAGTAAAGACCAGGGTAGGATTGCACCAGCCATTCGTAAGTTCTTACTTAAATTAGAACGTTAAGTCCACACTAGAGGCTTAGTAACCACTAGCTAGTTTGTAACTAAATCTATACATTATTTGGTTGCACCAGTTGTTCGTAAGGCAGGACGTAGGTAGTAGTTCGCAAGTTCTCCATAAAGTAATGCGTAGTCGCATAATATGACGTTTACCCTAAATCATCCAACAGAAACCTTCAAATACGCGAGCAGAACTTGTTTAAATGCTATGAATTTTAATTTATCCTTAATTCTAACTTCTTTTGCCTCACGTATACTAACGGAAAAACAAGTTTCCATTAAAAACGATACATTAATAACATTAGTCTATATGTAAGCTATTTTACATGCAAATAACATTCAGAAACTGTAATTGAAATAAATAAGGATCAATAAATACTGAAAGAAAAAAAAACCCTAAGAAATGTCATTTATTTATTATTTCATCTGACATGCGCAACACGGACCGAAGCGCACAGAGGCGCGCTGTAGATGGGGTGTTGAAGACATGCTAAAAAAGAAACAAAGTACGTTTATTCACATATTGTTCTCTCTCTTAATATGTACGTGAGTATAAATGTCAGCAGCATCATATATGCCTATATGCCATATATGCCTGCAGGTTGCCAGGTAAAAGAAGAGCATATTGATGCAGTTCACTCAGTCTGCTATTTTATTCCAACCGTTACTCCTGACCAGACGCTTCCATAAATATTTAGTTTATACGTAGAATTACACTTCAACTAAGTGTAATGGTGCAACGAAAAAATATTTAGTAGTGCGTAAGTTGTAACTTAGTGCCCATTTACGTCAAAACTACGCTAAGTTGCAACATACGTACAGCTGGTGCAACCGGCCCCTGAGGAACTACATTGTTTGGTGGAAGAATACAGTTTTCGTTTATATCATTACACTTTATTTGCTCTTCTAAGTGTAATGGTGCAATGAAAAAATATGTAGTAGTGCGTAAGTTGTAACTTAGTGCCCATTTACGTCAAAACTAGGCTAAGTTGTAACTTATGTACAGCTGGTGCAACTGGCCCCAGGGTTCTCCAACCCTGCTCCTGGAGAGCTACCTTCCTGCAGACTTAAGTTCCAACCCTGCTTCAACACACCTGTCTGTGATTAAGTAGCCCTGAACACCTTGATTAGCTGGTCCAGATGTGTTGGATTAGGGTTGAAGCTGAACTCTGCAGCAAGGTAGCTCTCCATGAGCCGGGTTGGAGACCCCTGTTAAAGACATTTGTTGAAACAGAATTTTACTACACAACTCAAAATGGCCAATGCCCAAAAAGGCTGACAAGGCTGATTAGGTATCGTTCGATTCGGTATGCCATTCAGAATCTACGGAGATCTAACAGCGAAACTGGTCAGAATTTGTAAAAAGAAATGTAAAAAGTAATTTTTTATATATCTTTTGACCAGTATATATTTTATATATCTTTCGGCGCTGTGCCGAAACTACTCATGTGCCCTCAGGTCATGCTTGTTATAACACATACCAAGTTTGGTCTAAATCTGCTAAAGCATTGCGAAGCTATAGCCTTTTTGGCTATAGAATGCTCTGAAGATGATCTGAGCCAATTTTGGCAGTAGCCCCTCACTGCAGAACACAAGATCCAGGGGGCATGGTTGGATCCACATCTAGTGGGTGGAGATGGGTGGGTTTAGGGATCAGGGGGTGGAGATGGGTAGGTTTAGGTATATGTAAGGTGGGAGGAGTTGGATCTGGATCCAACGACGCCCCCTGGATCTTGTGTTCTGCAGTGAGGACCATCTCAATTTTGGTGAAAATTAGACAAACTGTCTAGGACGAGTTTGAAAAAGTAAAATTAAAAAGTGCGAAAAATCTTGACCCGTAGAAATTAAAAATTTGGAAAGAATTCAACTCAACATGAGCCAAGGAACCAGAGTAAAAAGGAATTTTGCTTCTAGACCTTACAGTTCAAAAGTTATTAGCAGAAATATGAGTGCAAA
The DNA here is from genome assembly GCF_001515605.1 of Sinocyclocheilus anshuiensis. Taxonomy (NCBI): domain Eukaryota; kingdom Metazoa; phylum Chordata; class Actinopteri; order Cypriniformes; family Cyprinidae; genus Sinocyclocheilus; species Sinocyclocheilus anshuiensis. Next base: position 31,957 of record NW_015542351.1, read on the forward strand.
TTTGGCATATTGGTGGCGCTGGAGAGTTTGAGATAGAGACTCCAAATTTGCTATGGTTAATATAGAGACTGTCCTCTATCAGTGTGCCAAATTTCATAACTTTTCCACAAGTGATTCTATGGGCTGCCATAGACTCTTCTTCTTCTTCTTCTTTTTCCGCTCTGGGAGTCTATGGCAGCCCATAGAATCACACTTGTGGAAAAGTAATGAAATTTGGCACAGGAACGACACAGACGAGACGAATTGTTGAATAAAGTCGTTATTTTTGTTTTCTTCGCATACAAAAAGTATTCTCGTCGCTTCATAAAATTCAGATTGAACCACTGATGGCAGTGTGTGACAATGTGACAGTCACAAGCCTCCCGGTTTTCATCCAAAATATCTTAAATTGTGTTCCGAAGACGAACGAAGCTTTTACAGGTTTGGAACGACATGGGGGTAAGTAGACGAACGAAGCTTTTACGGGTTTGGAACGACATGGGGGTAAGTGATTAATGATAAAATGTTCATTTTGGGGTGGAGTATCCCTTTAACTTTCACCCTTTCAAAAGGTACAATTTAGGTACCAACATGTACTTTTAAAATACTAATATGTACCTTTAAAGTACTAGTAAATACTATTTAGTGGTAAAAAGGTACAAAGATGTACCTTTTAGGTTAGTACCTCGTTTCTGAGAGTGTAAGCTGTCAAAGTTGACATTAACTTGAGATTTTTTTTTTACATTCACCAAATTTTTTGAATAAAAAAACATTAATAGATTTGGGGCGGATACTTTTTTTTTTTTTTTTAAAGAAATTAATACATTTATTTAGCAAGGACACATTAAACACCAATAATGACTCAGTATACTCAGTACACTTACAGTATAATGTTACAAAACATTTCTAAGATTTCTATTTTAAATAAATGTTGTTCTTTTGAGCATTCTACACAGCAAGGAATCCTGAAAAATGCAAATAAAAAAATGTTTTCCAAAAAAATGTTAATCAGCACAACTGTTTTCAGCATTGATTATAATAAGAAATGTTTCTTGAGCAGCAGATCAGCATATTATACTGATTTCTGAAGGATCATGTGACACTGAAGACTGGAGTAACAATGCTGAAAATTCAGCTTTGCATCACAGAAATAAATTACAGTTTAAAATATATTCAAACATAAATCATCTGTTTTAAATTCTAGTAATATTTTACAATATTACAGTTTTACTTTATTTTTAATAAAATAAATGCTGCCTTGGTGAGCATAAGATACTTCTTTCAAAACATTAAAAAAATATATATTATATACTATATATATACTGTATATTTAAAAATAAATATTTATGGTATCATTCATATAACACAGAGTAACAATTCGGTTTAGGGGTTTGCAAATCCTGTTCTGTGCTTTTTCAAACCTGAACTCTTTTCATCACAAAATATATTTTTAAAGGTGATATTTCATTCACCCTTCAAATGTATAATGAGGCATATCCGTAATTAGGCTGATGGTCTGTGCTGAACTACTGTTCTGATTGGAATGACCAGCCAGTGTGCAGCCCTGCAGGAGCTAAATGAAGGAAACGTGCCAGCATGTTTTACAATATGTCAAGAACCGACAGCTGATGAACTGACTGAAGCGCTCGGTTCTCACAGCACACACAACATACATACACGATTCAATCACACCGAGCAGTGAGTGAGTGAAGCATTGTCTTTGCCCTGTGCTCCGTAATTGTTCTGCCAGGAAAGCCAAAAAAAACAACAACTCTGATAACATTCATAGAGTAATGGAGCCGAGGGCATGTGCTCGAGCAGGGTGATATTTCATCGAGTGAGAGTGATAATTCCTGATGGAGCGGAAGTGCCGCCAGTGATCTGCCTTTATCTCACCGCTCATATTTCACTCACTCAGCCATCGCCACAGAGATACACTTTATCATTATTTCACACAAAACAGCAATAAGCACAACTAACCCAGGCAAGCAAGAGGCCTTGTACAGACTTCCGCCCCACCCGTATCCAACAGGAAACACAGCGCTGGGGGGAAACAAAGCTATTTTGGGACAATGTAACTCTCGGCCCCCTCCGCCTTCAGATATTAGCCTCCTATTGTGGTGATATAATGATCTCTTTGATACAGCTGCAGGAATGACTCACGCTCAAGCCTATCAGATACCTCCCCAAACGAGGCCTACATTAACTTCCTGTTCCCTGAAGGACCGGGCACCACGCAGTTCAGCGCTGTTTATCCGTTCTTTGAAAGCAACAGGCAATCAGTGCATCCCTCTCGGTCGTACCTGCTGATGCTTCTCGAATTCCAGTTTGATGGGAGACTTGATGCAGTTGCAGGTGTCGTGGTAGGTCTGTTTGAGAGCCAGATCCATCAGGTGTTTGTGATAGGCTCCCGCCACATTGCCACAGATGAAGATGATGATGTTAGCCAGGATCTACAGGATCACACAAAACAGCTTTAGACAGAGGCATATAGAGATACTGTATGCTCTGAATGTCGCAAAAACACAAACAACTATATAGATTAAATGAAATATGATTATATTAAATTATACATATATATATATATATATATATATAAATACAATGAAAGAAATTAATATTTTTATTCAACAAGGATGCATTAAATTGATAAAAAGTGACAATAAAGACGTTTATATTGTTACTAAAGATTTTTATTTCAAATAAATGCCGTTCTTTTGAACTTTCTATTCATCAAAAAATCCTGCAAAAATCCACAAAATTATTTAATATTAGATAAACTCTTTTCAACACCGATAACATTGATAATGATTTCTGAAGGATGAAGACTGGAGTGATCACAGGAATAAATTACATTTTAAAATCTGAAATAGTTCTTCTAAATTGTAATAATTTTTCACAATATTACTTTTTTTTACTGTAGTGTGTGTATATATATTAACGACACGCACACACACAATTTTCTTTTTTTTGTTGATTTATGATATATAGATTACGAGATATAATATTGTTTACATTCAGTATAGCAATATTATTATCATCAATATTATCAGAAATTTAACAAAACAGGCGACCACAATAACATTTCTCTGAAAAATTATCACACAATGTCAACTATAATCATATTGTGTCAAACATGTTATTGAAATAAAAATGTAAATAAATAATTTCAATAATAATTTGATAGTACAGTAATAAAAAGGGGTGTGTGATAAATTTGTTATGAAAATAATGCAACAATGCAATAAATCTTAAAACACTCTTCTTTAAACAAAAAATAATTGTATGTTTATTGCTAAATTTTATTTTATGTAAATATATTACATGTCTTTTGATTTCGGGGTGAAAATAAACCTTAATTGATAACTAAATTAAATTCAATAATAAAGTTCTCAGAAACCTTAATTCCAAGCAAGTGTTTATAAATGATCAGACTGGTAATGGATATGTTCAATATTTAGTACTGAATTAATGTGTAATCAATACAGCATTGGCATACAGAATAAAACAAGTAATGAATGCACTAAATTGCCTCGTAGGTACAGGAAGACATTAGTGTCAGACCACAGACACTTCAGGAAAATATGCACAGCAAGCCAAATGGCTTTTGACTGAGTTTCATATGGCAGAGGTAAGCCCATTAGCGCAAGATAGAATCAGTATAAGGATCCAGAGAGGGATGTGCCTCTACATTGATTTGAAAGATATTGATCTTCAGGAAAAGTGAATTCAGTCCAGCCCATGAAAAGCTTTCAGCAGCCTCTTATTATGTCAGTCTGAACAAATGTCAGCGCAGTACCGAATATGGTGCTCTTATCTTTCACAAATGGAGAGCAGGATGTGTTGGATAATTGGGTTTAATTGCAATAACTGAAACTGTAGACACAATAAGGCATGAGAAATTTCGAATCCTACAATAATGAAGATTTGGCTCATGAATATCAGTTCTGTCTGGAATGTTCAAGATGATTAACAACAATACCATGATGTAAAGATAATAAACAAATATTTTTATAATGTAAAAAAAACCCAACAAATAAATTTAAAAAGGCTTCATTTTCTTTAAGTAAAATTTCATTTTGGCTTGATGTAAATATATCATTTAATTATATTTCATAAATAAATAAATAAATAAATATAAGACGGGCTTCTTTTTAAATAAAATTCGATTTTGATGTAAATTATGTAAATATCTCATTTAATTATATTTTATAATTTAAATAAATAAATAAGGAAGCAAGCAAGCAAACAAACAGATACATATAAAACGTGCTTAAATTTAATTTTGTGAATAATATATAATTTAATGATATTTTACAGTTCAAATAAATTAATATATATATATATATATATATATATATATATAGAAATAAACAAGCAAACAAATAAATATAAAACAGGCTTCTTTTTAAATAAAATGTTATTTTGATGTAAATTATGTAAATATCTCATTTAATTATATTTTCTAATTTAAATAAATAAATAAGGAAGCAAGCAAGCAAACAAACAAACAGATAAATATAAAACTTAATATAAAAATATAAAATGTAATTATATTTTACAATTAAAATAAATGAATACATATGTAAAGAAATAAACAAATATAAAATGTGCTTAATTTTTTAAGTAAAATTGTGATGTCATGGATAAATAAGTTTGATACCATGAACCACGAAAAACGAGTCTTGTAGTATTTTTTGTACATAATGTTTTTTTTTGTTTTGTTTGTTTTTTACTCTGCTCATGTATTTAGTGTATTACTGTATTTGCATTTTTTTTTTTTTTTACAAGAGAGACTGAGGGACAAGTCGAAATAATTTTCTGTTGTAATCGACAGTATACCATAAATGCTGCCAATAAAACATCATTTGCATCTGAGCGCGAGAAAATTTCTTTAATTTGCCCCATTTATGTGGTCAATCTAGCCTGAGCCTCTTTCAGATTTATCAAATTTGCACCTTCTCCATGGCAACCTCCACACATGCGTCTGAGTTCAGCGATGGAGTAAGCACAGCCAGTTAGAACAGACAGGGTTTTTAAGGTTCACCCCAGACTGTGCAAAGGCCTCTGTCATTTTAATTAGACTACAACCTCCAGCTAATATCACTCAATGACATTATTAGCAGATTAAACATCATCCCCTGCAGGCAATTACACAACACTCTCCATCAATTAGGAACACAGTCAACAAAGAGCTCCTCAACAACCCCTCAACTCATCTCAAGGTACATTGTTTGGCTTCCAGAAATTGATCATGACCAATCGAACATTAACTTGACAGACCACAGGAGAAGCGCTGTTTGCCTTGAAACACTGTCTGGCTGTGTCTATACTGAAGACAGCTGTGACTTCATCAGAAACAGAAAAATGCTTTAAACAGGCTTCCAATGCAATATAATGTAGTGTTAAATAATCTAAAACAAATATTGAATGATTTATTGCATATTGTATATATGCATATTAGTTCTGGTTTATCAATTTGATTGGTTGACATTGATTATAACATCATAAATAAAGAGCTGGTGAAAGCTTGTGTTTTCTCTTACTCCGACTGGGATTCCTCTCTCCAGCGAGAGGGAAAATAAAAAATCTGGAGTGGATCTGCAATGGAGTGATTGGTATATGCTTTGAGCATGGAAGGGAAATTGCTCCACTTACGTCATGTGACCGTATTTTAAAATGTGTGTTTCTCGGTGAGTAACATGGGAAATATTGGTGCTTTTTCAACTAAACTTTTGGACTAAAAACAACTCATAAAACTTATTCATTTGTCCACAAACAGTGTTCAACAGTGTATGTACATATCTATTTAGATTCTCTCAAGTAAAGACAATTTGCACCAGTGTCATTTCCTGCACACCTCAAATTATGTATTGCATTGAGTTTAATAGCATTGGGAGATGGACATGAAGGTAGTAATTCAGCACTCATTTATTTTGACCTTTTCGTGAATAACTGACTGACTTCTTTGTCTGACTAGGGCTTAATTTTTTCCAAATTATAATTCATCCCAAAACAAACAAACAAAAGAAAAAAAGAAAAAAAATTTTTTTTAATTCTATGTGCTTTTTAATTAAAAAAATTTTTTTAATATTTATATTTAGGCTTTTGAGTAATTTTGCTACTTCAATGTAAATTCATTTTTATTTACAGATGTTATAAATTTATTTGTACTATTTATTTCAGTTTTCCACCTAATTGTCACGCCCCTGGACTCTTTGTGTTGTCTTTCCCTCCCCAGGGGTGCCGTGTTCCCTTTAATTAGTCATTCCTTGCACCTGTGTTTTCCCAATCACCCAGTGTTTAAAAGCCCCAGTCCTTACGACCCGCCATCGCCTCTGGACTCCACTCCTCTAGCTGCGCCTTGTCGCTCTGTCCCACCGGCTCCGTTGGGCTCCTTCCTCCCGCCAGCTCCACCT
>NW_015542351.1:38671-87813 GCF_001515605.1 Sinocyclocheilus anshuiensis
CTGTCTGCCGGCCCCCTCCCGGGTGTCCGTCCTCCTCCTGAGCCCCCTCCCCTCCCCATGTTGTTTCTACGGTGCACGGACGCACCTTCCGGGAGGGGGGAGTAATGTCACGTCCCTGTACTCTTTGTGTTGTCTTTCCCTCCCCAGGTGTGCCGTGTTCCCTTTTAATTAGTCATTCCTTGCGCCTGTGTTTTCCCAATCACTCAGTCTCTTCAAGCATATGCTATTTAAGGGCTGGTCCACCTGCCATGAGACACACCTGTATCTCACTGGGAGAGTTTTATAGGACAGGTCCTTCGAGAGCAGCTTTAACAAGTTATTCTTCTGGCTATAATCACTGAGTGGGAGGAAGAGGGCAGTCATAAAAGTACACGAGCACAGAGCTGGGTCTGCGGGGAACCATAGCATAATTACAAAACACTGGCATCTGATATCATCTCTACAACTCTGACCCAGACAGATGTGACCCTGTTTTCAACTTAATTTTTTTAGCCTCTGATTAACACAAGACCTTCATTTGCCGAGTACGTCAGCGGTAAATGTCCTGAAAGTGACGTACGAAGCCTTTAAAGCCTCTAACAAACAAGGCATGACCAACAGCTCTCGAGAGCACCTAACATAAAGAGGTCGTAACGCTTCTAATGAGAGCGCGGAAAGCTTGATTAACTGAGAGTGCTGAATGTGAAGGGTCGTTATCATTAAGGTTGGTTTTAATGAAGCTCTATACTGTTGGAGAACAGCGTAGAGGACTGACCGCGGTGAAAGTGTTTACCGTGCCTAAAGAGGATTATTTTTAAGGTTTTTAAATTGGACTGGACAACAAGCTTATAATAACAATCTACGCCCTTCCACTACTGGGTTCTTGAACCTAATGCTGCTGCCTCTTGAACACAACCTGACAGCCAGTATTTTTGCATTCCCGTGGACCATGTGACTAGAGTGTTGCCTTGGTTACATGCGCTGTGTTTAGGTCTGGTCTTAAAAACATATCTGCTTGAGATCTGCTTAGGAAAATAATTTAAAAAAAAAAGGTTCTGGAAAATCAATAGAAAGGTAGGCATGAATTATTATTTAGAGTTATGTAAGACTCTTTAGTATAGTAACAGAACAAAAAGCAGTGCAAGGAAGTGCACTCTGTGTACCTGTCATGTATTTATGTAGGTTAGCTAAAGAGAGAGATATAGTGAAAATATATATAGGCGAGACTGGGGCAAGTTGTCACACCTTTTACTCCAGTGAATATTTCTCAGGAATGTTTAATATTTAAAGGTGAGCGTTTGCATGGACACCTTATAGTCTTGACTAAAAAAAAAGCTATTCAACATTTTCACCGTTATTGCCTGGGAAAGAAAGGTACAATTAATCAACACACACTGACCTTTTGTGACAACATGCAAATGAGTTCCAATAGCTGGACATGCAGTCATGCTACATGAAGCAAGTTGTCATAATTGGAACCTGCTATTTATTGATTTGAGAAAACATTGTTTTTATTTATTTATTTATTTTAATATGAAATGCTAAATTAAGTTGGTTATTCACTGGTATTTCAGCAAAATTAACCAGTATAATAATTATAAAACACAATAATATATTAAAAACAGGAACAAATGTCACATTTACATTTATTCATTTGGCAGACGCTTTTATCCAAAGCGACTTACAGTTGAGAAATAAACTGCACTTGTGAACTTACATGATGCATTTTCAACGGGACACTTACAATTTTTAAAACAGTGTTGTACAGAGCTTTATTTACACTTTCTTCCCCCTCATTACTTTGCACTTTAAAATACATGTCTAAATATAAGTTTAGTGGTCCATACTATTTGTAACAGATGACAGAATTTATTAATTGTGGTACTTCTAATTAAGAGATAAGAAGTAGTTGCAAATGCTTCACAAAATACACACATCTAAATGTGGAATACTTGATGTTCTACGACCAAATTATGTGTAATATATAATATAATTCTGCACTTTAAAGTTTTCCTCAAATTCTGATCTTTGGCATTTTTCAGTCCTGTCGCTTACAAATGCTCTAGTAAGTTTTAGGCCGTTTCTCAATACCAAGTACTCAAAGTTTAGACTTGCGTCCTTGGTAGTTCATACTTGGCAAGTTTGACTCGGGAGTGTGAACTCCTGAGGACGGGAGGACGCAAGTCCAGTAATTCTGCAAATGGAACAGCAGCGTACTTGATAACGTCACTCAGCTCACCTTGGCTACTCCGGTTATCCTCACTGTTTGTATATTTACAATAAAACAGAACTATGATATCAAACACCAATGCCTCTTTTCGTTTTCATTTAAACATTAATAGCCACAAAAATGTGGCTGTTACTTTGATCACCTTTACTGTGTGTATACTTATAACAAAACGAAAAGTAAAATACAACCCTCTTTTCGTGTTAATTTTACAAATATAAAGCATATTAATATGCGGTTCAGCCAATATGTACATATATAGTCTGATTATCTTAACTGTGTGTATAAATAATATGAAATATAACATAAAACACAACCCTTCCTCTTTTTGTTAAATGTCAGTTTTAATGAACAATAATAGCCATTATACAAGTATAAGTATAAAGTAGCCTATGAGAGGCTTATATACGTAATTGGAAATAAAGACAAAAGCAATCAATTCAGTCAAACGGATGCTACATCAGCGCTGTACTATGGTAAAGTTAAATAAATATAAAAAGTTTTATGTGCTCACCCAAAACGATATGACCAGGAACAAATAATAGATTCATGAGACCAAACACTGCCTGTTAGATATACCTAAAACGAATTATATCTCATGTTTAACCACTACAGAGACATCCGAGCTAGCAGCAAATGTCAGAATGACTAGCCGAGGTAAGGCTGCTCTCGGTGAGATACATGAGCACTGAGCGCCTGCTGATCGCCTGGAGCTCAAATCTCAGAAATCGGCGAAGCAAATTTTCAAATAGGCATCTATATCTATATCTATATCAATATCTTAATAAATAAACTGAAGATTTGAGTGTTAAACAACTACATTCTCGCCTGAACAACTATCAAAACTGCATTTCATGACACAATAACAGCAGTATTTTGAAAATTAACGCTGGCTGGTTGGTGCAAAATGCATTGTGGGATACCTGGCTGCCTCAAGTTCGCACAAGTCACCTCTTGATGCATCCTCAATAAAAGGGGCGGAGCAAGAACACATCTGGGGATTTGAACTGTACTTGGTTAGATGTGAACTTTGAATTGGAACAGTACTTGGGTATTGACTGATGACGTATCACAAGTCATTGTTTGAGAAACGGCTTTAGTTTGTGTTTTGCTGGCTCTTCTTTATCCACTGATCTCAGATTTTAAACTGAAACCAAGTGGCATGGAGGCATTAAGTTTGTTTGCTAACTGCTGCTGCCTCATAACGAAGTTGTTCATATTTTGTTTCATTCCTTTTCATGTATGTTTGTTTTTTCATTTCACTTGACTGCTTGATCTGACATTTTATTTGTCCACTTAAACTCATTCTGCATTAAACATACTACATTTAGAAACAAATGAACTTAATTCAATATATATTCTCTGCCAACTCTCCATCCCAATACTACAGTGTTTAAAGAGAAGAAGATCAGGACCAAATGACACAGATCTGAAACAGCCAACCTTGTAGAATTGGATCATTTTTGCCCGTTATTTCTGAAAGGAAATGTGTAATTTAAGTGGGAAGGCCATATGATGAGCAAAACAGCCAGGCTGACAGTGGAGGATTCTGGGAAGTGTGCCCTCTCAAGACAGCAAAGCCATATATAGGTCATGGCGAAACACCATTACCCCTGACAACCCCTGCAGGAAACATCCTTCAACATTCACTCGCTCTCTCTGACTCACATTCTCGAACATATTCTCGTGCCTCAGACAACTTTTTATAGGACAAACTCTTTGGTCTCTTTGTGTCATTCTGGTGCTCAAAGACTGTCGCTGTTTATTCTTAGATTCTAGCTGTTCCTTTCTCTGCCCACACGAGATTTCAGTGAACGAAATCAACTGGAATGGCACCCACCCACACACACACGCATGCACGCACGCACGCACGCACGCACGCACACACACACACACGTCAGCAGAATAAGGTAGCACTTTAGATTCACCTCAGCAGATGACTCATTCATTGCATGCATACGTATGCATAATGAACTGTGGTGGTACAATCGAGAGGTTTATTTTATTAGATGTAGACTGCTTTCTGCCCTAACAAAACCTGAAACAAACCTGACCACACCGAATCATCTCTCACACTTTTATTGCAGTTCATGTACAAGACACCATTACATTAGGAAGCAAAGTTAAAATAATACTTCAGAAATCATAACTGCAACATGTTAAAGTCTTTAGGCCAGTTTGATGGAACTGTCACTGGTTGATCTTAAATCTGTTGATAATGTAAAAATATTTTAAGTCTTGCAAACTTATTTTATTGTCTGTGGAGTGTAGAACATAATGGTAGGTTTCTGCTGATTTAAATATGTCACCAAGCTACAACTGGTAAATGATACACAAATCAGTAATGTTTTGCATCATAAGCCTGGAGTTAAATAATAGCTTTTTTCTATGTTTAATGAAAAATATAAATATGTACAACTATATTATTATTACAAAAATGTTACTAAAAATATAATATTTTTGTTACACACACACACACATTTACCTGCCAGACGAGGGCCTCCATGTGGCCCGTAGTGTTTGAGAGCCAGATGCTGAGCACTAGTGTGTGGGAGGATGAAGTGAGGACACTAGCGATGACGGCATCCCTCATGGAGAACGGCAGCATGGTGTACACCACAAACACAATAAACAGGAAAAACGACACCTGCAGACAGAGTTAAAGGTGCATTAGACTGCCATTTAACATCTACAGCTCACAAACATAGGACAGAGATCAGATCAAGATAAACGCTGAAATTCACTACATGATTTTCACCCAGATTTTTGCCCCGATTTACAGTTCAGATAAGTTGACGCTAGTTCCTGAAAGTCAAAATCAGTCTGCAGATTTGAGTTGACAGATTTCACAGAAATTTGCGTAGTGTATGATGGTCACAGACTTTTAGATTTTTAGCATCCGGCTATGTGGTTTAGTGTATGATGCCCAGTTGTAACTATTTACAAAGTTGGCAAGTGCATGATGCCTAGTGTTTTAAAATCCATTCAGATTTTCATATATAAGCAGATGCATAAATAATGCAATCACCAAACATTAAACAGCATATACTGTAAATCAAAACTGCCTAGCGTTACCGAATGAAATCGACCCAGGAAGTGGTATAGGACTGTGCAAGCTCTGGGGGTGCTGATGGAAGTGATCTACTCCATCTGTGTTTTGATCATCATTCTGAATGTAGTCTTTGACAAAAAGCGCAGTTTTCTCAGCTTTTTGTTCACTCAAGTGTTGATAAAAAAGAATGCATGAAGGTAGAATTTTTTTCTTTCTTTTGACATATTGCATATTCAGATATTCATACAACACAATATTCTGGGGGCCATTAAATCTTTGTGAAAGTGATCAAAAATGTTGACGGTGGCTGGTAACTTTCTTTAAAAATGCTGGCAGGGAAAGAGTTAAGTGATAAAAAGTAGTTGCAAATGTTTTAAAAAATACACACACTCATCTCTGCACCAATAAAAAGCGCAACACTTTTTACTGCACGTCTTGCATGATTTGGAAGGAAACGAAACACTAAAATGACATTGTTATGTTTCATTCCAGCAAGAAAATTGTAGATTTAGGCATTTTTTAGGCTATTTGTATCTTTGAAATTTGCTTCATCGAGTAACTGCATGGCGATTTCATGACGATTCAAGACAATCACTTCAAAAATTGAGCTGATACCATGATGAAACATGGGTCGTGAGTGTTGGTTTGCTTTCCTTCGCCCAGAGTGCTGAGAGAGTAACAGGCTCTCAATCAATGCTGACAATTTGACATGTTTGTGCACAAAGGCCTTTATTACAGGAGAGTTTTACAATTCATGTTGAGGTGGAATGGAGCTCATTCTGACACCGACAGTCTCGCAAACGCCAACCATCCTTAACCAATCAACCACTCAACATCAATAATGGACTCAAAAATGCAAAATCATCCGTGTATATTTGTGTAATGTATTTTTTTGGGGGCTTACATATTATGTATATAATATATTTGTGCTCTGGCTCGGCTGTCCAATATAGTATACATTTTTAAAGAGATTTTTATGTAATACATTTTTCACCCTGCAACCTGTCGTAACAGCCCGTTTACAAAGCAATCTTGCTGCACAAAATTTGCTGCTCAAACGGTTCATACTAAAATGATCAGGGACACTGTTAAAAATAAACTTCAGCCACTTTTTCCTAACACTGGGATCCTTTAGAATAATATAAAGAAAGCTGGAGCTACACTCAGCCAGAAGCAGCGCAAGGTTTGGCAAACTTTCACTACATTTTACTCTTATCATTGGTTTATGTGGTGTGCAGGAAAAAAAATATCTATCCTGCTATCTTATTATCTCAGGTTTTTGATCATCCAATATTCCTCATTGACGTAATAAATGTGGGAGCTCCTGAGCTGATTCATTCATCATCAGAAAGTTACGTACATTCAGTTTAGTAAATGCACTTTTTTGACTGGAAAGATAGATAGGCTCTGGAAGTTTCAGTGTACATCAAGCTCTTTTATCTCAAAAGATCAAGGAATTTGTTTGAAATGTGATTTGCAGCTTTTACAAGAGGTGTAGCATACTCTGATAAATTAAATGAAGGTGAAAGGAAAATGAATATAAAGAAAATAATATATAAAAAGAAAAACGGGACATATAGACTTGATCGGTGTCGCGTCATAGCTGTGTGGGCGGAGTCGGCATGGGGGAAAATAGTCCTTTCCCCCTCAATGGAAAAGCATGGTGTTGACTCAGAATGGCCTACATAAAATCATTTCTGCCGCTCGACAGAGCAACATACATATAAAAACTGAGCCGTATTGGGTCGGACTGGCCATACAGTATCTGTGACTGGACAAACGACCCAACGGAATGGCCAGAGGTGTCGTTTCCCCACATTTTTATTACCTAATTGAGCAAGAGACAGCTTAGGCTACTACACTACAAGCCTATACGAGACGGCTTGTGAAAGTAAACATTTGTCGTTTTGTTTTGCTTAATTTTAATAAAGTGATAAAGACTTGAGTAAAAGCCTGTCGTACTTTCTTATTGATATATTAAAAAGATTTTTAACATTGACAAAACAGGTAACATTAAGGTCCACTGAAGTGCCTTGAAGTGCGCAGCGTTATTCTATGTGGTTTGTGCTGCGGCTGCCTAATCATTTTCACAAATACATGCCTTAAAATAAAGATAACATGAAAATATGTATATAAAAAAACAAAAAACATGGTTATTGGTTACTATAGTTAAACCATGGTAAAAAACAACATGTTTTGCTACACTAACCATAGTTTAACCATGGTATTTGTAGTAAAACTGTGGTTATAATACCATTGCTAATTTTCGTAAGGGATTGTGTATAATAATACGAAATAAATGTTTTAATAGATTATGACATCACAAACTATCAGGGAGTGAGATTTATTTGATTGTGATGTAAAGGAGGGTTACTGTAAGCCCCATCAGAAATGGGTTGCGGGACTAACGACAGATCATTGCAGGGTAAGTAGTGTAGCCTATTTGTGCTACCCGCTCAGTGCTACCTCCGGTAGTCTGTCTGTTTATTAGTCATATACATCGTCAGATCATGTTTTTTTTTTTTTTTTTTTACTTATTAGAGATACAGAATGCCACACAGCAACGTTTCGGCATTGCACCAAGCAAAAATAAATCGAAATCATCACAAAAAGTAAAGTTCAAGCGCCTAACAAGGTCTCCGCGCGTTAATTAGAATGGTTTGTTTTCCCCCACGGCATAAACGGTTATGACGTTTTTGTGGGCGTTCCCAGCAATGCCGAACAAGTCTATGCTGCACTTTTTTTAGGTCACAGTAGGGCTGGGCGATAATTCGATAACGGTAATTATCGCAATATAATTTTCCTCGATAAAACGATATGAAGAGTTCGATAAATGATTGATATAATGTTTATGCGGCAAAAGCGAAACGAAACAGCTCTAGTCATTTGAATCGCACCACACGGACCATTTATCCGCTCTGATCAAAGTTTAAACTTTAAAGTTTAAAAGTTTAAACAGCAGATGCGTTTACTTGGTCACGCGAGCATTAAGCAGCGCTGTGAGATCCAGTGTGAAGCGCTTGAATTCAGCGATTACACAAATGATTCGATGATTTAAACTAGTTTAAAGCCAAACAGGAGAAACACTGTGTGCAACGAGACAGTCAGAAGGCTTTTCAATCTACACGTCGCCATCATTTACCATGGTTTTACTGTAGTAACACTCACTGCACCATGGTATTGTGGTAGAAATGTGGGATATTCACACTAAATGTTATTACAGGAGTAATGGTATATAATTATAGTATGCATTTGAGATTAAGCTATAGCATGTGTGCATTTATACTGAATGTTTTTTAGACTATACTGTTTTTCATACAAATAGGCTACCTAAAAACCATATAGTTATATTTTTACCATGGTATTGAGGTGCAATAGGCCATGTGTGGTTTTTACTGTGTTTATCATGATTTAAATGTATGCTACTATGGGAGACCAATGCTTCATTAAAAAAAAAAAAAACTTGGTCAGAATAAATTTAACCATATAAATCTGAGGTTGTTACAATTTTTACAGACGTTACTGATTTTGATAATGAACAAACATTTTCCTCTGCATCCTTACTCAAGCTACTACCAAATGTGCATTTCCAAGAGACAATTGATTTGAAACAATATCACTAATTAAAACATGCAGAAACTAAGAAAATATTTTTATTTATTTAGATATTTATATTGTTAAGGAAAATTTATTAGTTTCTACAACTTTCACTTTGGAGCAAAAATCTGGCTTTAAACTTGAAAGAAATAAAGATTTGACATTTATTGTGATAATGATCGATATCGACTGATATGAAAAAAATTATCATGATAATTTTTTTGGCTATATCGCCCAGCCCTAGGTCACACTTTAGTTTGGGGACCAATTCTCACTATAAACTAACTATTAAAGTAAACTAACTATTAACTACAACTTCTGCCTCAATAAACTCATAATTTTCTGTTTGTTAATAGTTAGTAAGGTAGTT
Source organism: Sinocyclocheilus anshuiensis (assembly GCF_001515605.1). Lineage (NCBI taxonomy): Eukaryota > Metazoa > Chordata > Actinopteri > Cypriniformes > Cyprinidae > Sinocyclocheilus > Sinocyclocheilus anshuiensis. Next base: position 47,897 of record NW_015542351.1, read on the forward strand.
GTTAAGCTTGGGAATGGGGTAGGATTAAGGGATCTAGAATATGGTCATGCAGAATACGGCATTGATATGTGCTTTATAAGTACTAATAAACAGCCATATGCTAGTAATATGCATGCTAATAAGCAACTGGTTAATAGTGAGAATTCGTACTTAAAATAGAGTTACCACTACCTTTTAGTGTTATGTTATAGTTAGTTAGCTGTTGCTACCTTACTTTTAATACTTCTGAAATAACATCTGTTATCACTGGTTAATCTGTGTGCTAACATATGCAGACATTTATCAGGATAGCAAAGTTGCTAAATACCGAACGAGTATTAATATGCAGGAACGTTGCTAAGGGGGGAAGCAATAAATTGTACAAGAGGGCCATAAAACCTAGCGATGCCACTGCCCACATTTACCCCTTCTTTCTTCAGTTTCTTTCTTCTGTTAAACACAAAAGAAGAATCTTGAAGAATGTGGTAGTTGACGGTTGTCAGGGATTCATCACAGTCACTTCAGTCACCATCCAGGATAATTACCCGATCACACAGTCACTCACTGTCCGGTCTACCGTTCACTCTTACGAACTGCTCTGGACTCTCTCTGCCAAATTCTCCTAGAACGAATTACCTGCTGTTCCTCCCGCGATCCTCCAACGACTCCTTGGAAACTGTTCCACGATCTCCAACGTAACCGGCATCCGATCCTCACCATCAGAACTCAGATAAGCACCCTGGAACCATTCACTGTGTTGACACTCACCTGCCTTTAACTCATCTATTCCAGTCATCCCCTTACCCAGTCAATAAACCATCCTGATTTGCACTTACCTGTTGTGTCTGGCCTTGCTTTGTGACAACGGTAGCCATTGACATCCATAGTATTTTTTTCCATTCTATGGAAGTCAATGGCTACCGTCAACTGTTTTAATACCAACATTCTTCAAAGTATCTTATTTTGTATTCAACAGCTGAAAGAAACTCATACAGGTTTGGAATGACATGAGAATGAGTAAATGACAGAATTTTAATTTTTGGGTAAACTATCTCTTTAATATGTAAATGAGGGCAGTATTTTTTGCAAATGTTTTGCACTACCAACATTCATATATTTCAAAAGAACAAGAAAAATTCAGTTTTTCACAATATGTCCCCTTTAAATGATCTGTAGTCTTTGAGTTAGTGCCAAACTGCAGGTTTCAGCAGGTTTTTAACGCTTGAACGATGTAATACGCTCATAAATATTCCAAAACTTATATTTTCTTACACTGAGTGCTGTTTTTTTGTGAGCGAGGGCTCAATATAGCACTGGAGGAATGGCAGATAGGGCACTGGACGGCAGCAAAGCCTAATGGATTTCTGGCTTGGTCAGCCTCACAGACCACACACACACACTGCCAAAAAACAAACAGATTGCAGGTCAGTGATTTTTCCAGACACAACATGTCTTGAGCCTTATCGATCGCCATTTCCACTCTGTCCGGCGCAGAGGTGGATCAGAGAAACCGTCAGGAATGGTTACATTTGGCTTGTGAAGGAGAGAGAATCCCCTAGTAGACAGAACGCTCCGCTGGGCTCCGAGCCGAGGGGCGTCTCGCACTTTCACCCCGGATTGGACAGACAGTTTGTGTTTTCGCTAAAGTTTTGAAGCGTCAGAGTTCAGCATCAAGAATTGGCAAGGTTAGATGCTTAATCTCTCAAATGAACTGATTGCTTGCCAGATCCATGCCTGCTTAAAGTTCTGGTCTATCTGCTAGCAGGATTAAGACCGGCAGTTCAATTCAGTGGTCTTATTCTACATCAGACCAGGTTATACGGCACTGAATCCTAAATATTCTCTCTTTGGCCTCTGGCTCCCAGTACATGTATGGGAACTAGAGTGATGAAGAAATCAAGCATGATACAGCATTAAACTGACAGATCAAGTGAAAATATAAACAGTTAAAAGGTGTAAATTACAATTTCATGGAGAAATAAACACTGTAAACAAAAAATATTCAAATTAATATGGACATATTTCTTATTCATTCAACGTTATAGCACTTTGTAACAAAGTTTTCAAAATACTAAACATACTTCCAAATTTAGATTTTCGATGTGGACTCAGACATTTGGATGTCACTGTATCTTTCCATATGGCTCTTGTTCTTCCAGCCAGTCTTTGTGATCATGACTTGTTGGGCTGAGAACAAATACAGTCACAGCTGGTTTGAGCTGTGTGAAACTCTCAGATCACATTTGGAGCAGTTTGCCGGTATATTAATTGGGTTTGAATTATCACACACATGCAGTACCTGCCAATGAGATTTGAATTGAGGTTTTGACTGTACGTCACAGATTTCTCATTTGCACTAGATAGAAAAAAAATGCTCAGCTGCCCAACTCAAAGCCAGGAGTCCCAATATCATTAATCCAGTCTGATGATATTTTAAAATATTAACAAGTTTAATTATAATTTAGCTCATTATTAATGTGTCCCTGTAGAGAATCTGATTATTTGAGTTGATAAAAGATTTTATAATCATCTGGTGTGTCCAAATCTTTAAATACATTTTCAGCTGAACTATTCCTGGATTGAGGTTATTATAGTTAACTCAAACTAAAACCACTTTGGAACTAACACTGTTACTTGGAATAAAATAAAATATTAAAGGGGTCATATGATGCAATTTCAAGTTTTCCTTTCTCTTTGGAGTGTTACAAGCTGTTCGTGAATAGATAAGATCCCTAAAGTTGCAAAGACTAAAGTCTCAAACCCAAAGAGATATTCTTTATAAAAGTTAAGACTCGTCCACGCCCTCCTAAAACGCCTCGTTTAAACACGCCCCCACATGTCTACGTCACTGTGAGGGAAGATTTGCATAACGGTGCCCAAATGTTCACGCAAAGAAAGAAGGTGTAACTTTATTGTTGCTGCCACCGCCGCCGCCATGTTGTGAAGACGCTGTGTGTTTCGTTGCGAAAGCGAAAATACTTTGCTTGGTCTTCCAAAAGAGGACACGACAAGAAATCAGTGGTTGAGTTGTATTTACAACACTGTTCCAGAACAGTTCAACCCAAATATTCAGATGTGTGCAGCGCATTTTACATTATTATTATATATATTTTTTTCAATTATAATGTGTATTTTACTATTTGTAATTTTCAGTGTTGGAACTAGTGTTGTCACGGTACCAAAATTTCAGTATTCGGTACCAATACCAGTGAAAATCCACGGTTCTCGGTACCAATTTCGGTACCAAAGCAAATAGTACCGACTTGGTACCGAAATACCGGGTCTTTTTACAACACTAGTTGGAACCAAAATTTACTACCAGAATTAACCTTAATGCATTAACTGCATTCATTCCTGACTGACAGCAGTGGCAGCTGGTGATTTTCAAATGTAGGGATGCACCTACCTGTCAACGACAAAATGTGTATTCACATATATATATTTTTTTATCATAGTGACTGTCTACAATGCTGCTAAAAGCGGCTTCCCACTTCTCACTACTTGCTTCCCGCAGCATCTTAGAGCAATCGCCATTGATTTACACAAGAAGGCATTTTTCCTTTGCCCTCCTCCTTTTTTTAAAAAGTATTAAAAAAGTGACTCAAAATCAATTTTTCACCTGTCTGTCTCCTTCACTTCATTAGTTCCCCATCATTCTTTTACATCCTTCATAAGGCATTCAATCAGCACCTCTGGCAACACCAAATTGTGGGAAATGAAGATACGCAAGACTGTGTGTTTTTGGGGGTCTTTTCTTCTGATTTGCCCTCAGGCTGATTGGCGTAAGGTGAGTATGGCTGCCTTTTGTTCCTATGCTGACTCTGAGCTCAATTATGTTCTTTCTTCTCTACAACATACAAAGGCTGCTGGGTTTTCACGGGCGTCTCTAATGGAGAACTACTGCTGTTGGTTAATGATGCCTGCATTACAGACTTATGTGAGGAATAGTGAGGGCTTTTCATCTGCAGTAATACCTCGACCCATGCTGGCGACTCTATAGTAGGGGACTCTATAGTTTTTCCTTGTAAGTGTTGCAAAGCGACTCCAAGTGTATAGCTTATTAGAGCTCAAGTAATGTGGCCATGTAGCTTGTTGCACCTCAAAAAACATAACCAGAGAGAAAACTGTACTAGGAGCACAGTGTGTAGCTTAAAAAGCTACAGTAAAAACAGGAAATTAAATACGGCATAGCCTAATAGAGCTCCTTAAGTCTTCAACCCATTGTAGACGTAGCTACTGTGCCATTCAATTCCGCTAATAAGCGCACACATGCTACTTCAAGACACATCCAGAAACATTCAGAAACTCTTTGCTAATTAGTACTTTGCTGCAGTACTCTGAGTGCTAATTAGGTGGTAGCTTATTCAGATCGCCTGAACCCGAATAGTTCTTCCCGTCACGTATGCGAAGCCTTATTAGCAGGCTTACCTGAATTTCCTGCACCAGACACCTGATTCCCTCTAGAGCTAAACCTTCGGTCACAGCTCGTGAGCTCAGACTGCACTAAGCGTAGGGAGTAAATTAGCATGGCCCAGTATCACGATTTTCTATACATTAATTGAATTGTGGCTCACCTAATTGTGGACCAATACATAACAGAGTGAAAGGTAATTTAGTTCCTTTAGCCCCTTTGTCTCTAAAACAGGCCATCCAGAAGAAACAAAACAAAACAAAACAAAGCAAAGCAAAACAAAACAAAAGCAATGAAACACAACGCAAAGCAAAGCCAAGTAAAACAGAGCAGAAAGTAATAAATAAATAATAGCAAAGCAACGAAACACCAAGCAAAATCAACGGCAAGCAAAACAGAGCAGAAAATAAAAAATATATAAATAAAAGCAAAGCAACTAAACACAAAGCAAAAGCAAAGCAAAGCAAAACAGAACAAACAATACAAAATAAAAGCAAAACAGAACAGAACAAAAAAACCAAAGCAAAGCACAACAGAACAGAACAGGAAAATCAAAAGAAAGAAAAACAAAGAAAACTAAAATCAAAAGAAAGCAAAGCAAACTATAACAAAACAAAAGCAAAAAAGAACAAAAAAAAAATCAAAATGAAAGCAAAGCAAAGAAAACAAAATAAAATTGAAAAAAAAAAAAAAAAAAGATATTGAGGGAGCACGATCAAATAATGCAACTACAACTTTGGGCCATTCATTAATATGGTATTCATAACCTCACTTCTGGATAAAATTATTGTCTAATCATCGTTATCCAAGAAAATGTTATAATATGCTTTTTCAGTTACATGAAGTATAGAAAAACATGGGTTACTTTAGAGTTTTGCTGTATGTTTATGGCTTTTCTAGTGCTTGGGAGGCTCAAAGTGTAGGTGATATAAGAACATTCATAGCTATTCTTAACCAACGATTGAAAGAAAAAGCACACGAGGCATGGTATACATCAGTTATAGAAAATAAAAAGTTAAATATATATTTTACAATACAAATCTTTGTTAGTACAAAAGAGCTACACTGCGTCTGTATATAACATGCAACTGGTACGATCATTGTTCCTTTTTAGATGTTCAAGTCATCATTTAGCTATAGAAACGGGCAGATGGAGTAATACATCAGTGGCAGAGAGAATCTGTAATTATTGTGTTAACATCAAATATTTCTGTGAGAGAAGTTGAGAAGCATTTCTTGTATGATTGCTCTTTGTATGTGGATTTGAGTAAGAAATATTTAGGTGATCTTGTTTCTTGTTGGTGATGTCTGTACTGATGTGTCAAGTGTTTGTGAGTATGCATGGAGATTGTCATTGTATATATACCATAGAATGAAGAAAAGAGTATCTGCCATGTCATTGTGATCTTGTGGAACTATGGGCAGAGAGGCCATATATTCCTGAAAATAAACTGAACTACAAACTACCTCACTTCTGATGGTGACATCTCTCCAAGATAGTGGGCATATTAATTGTTTAAAATGGATGCCATGTAGGTGCCACCTAGCTTTTACTGAAGTAGTTCCTAGTGAAATGCTTCCGCCCTTTGACCAAGAGCCAATTTGTTTCGTATATGCATATCTCATCATTTCCAGATCACTGAGCCCATCTGAGTTAAGTTATTCAGTCATGTCGAGCAAACAGCCTGGATGATTCACGGCGAGCTACATTTACTCGTGCACAGAACAGCCGATCTCTCCTCCTACAGCCAGCGTAATATCATAACTCAAGAGCTGTTTATAAAAGACGACCAAACCGTGGATGTTTTTGCCATCTTGTTGAGTGGTGGCTGGGCTGATTGATCCTCCTCCTCGCTAACGGAGCAGAGCGAGAAGAAGAAAAAACAAAGTGTGCGTACAAGCTAAGCAAGTCTGTTTAATACCTGATTTCTTTTATGGAAGCAGAGGCGAACAGAAATAGCGCCAACTGTCATAATTACTCTAAGACATGCATTTATGTTGAGACTGTGTCACAGTCATTAGCCAAAATCCTGCGTTAAGCAGAGTTCAATGAACTAATGAATGATTCAGTGCGCAGAACAGCTCGCACACTAAAATTCATGAATTACTGTGCAAATGACTGGAGGAAAATGACACGGCGTTAGTGAATATCTGCATGATTGTGCAGCGCTTTCATTGCGTCTGCTAGCGCTTTCCATCCGAGCAATTTACTTCAACATCTACATATATAAATCGCACTGACGCAAGTCATGTTTTATGCATGGCGTATACTTAATTCTGAGCACTTCAGTATGATAAAAAGTTAAATTAGGAAGTGATAGCCGTAGAGGTCACTGAAGAACGATTGCGGAGAGCGATGAAAGTGCTGTCACTCGAGTCTCACCTGGTCCCATGGACAGATGATCCCACCGAAGAACATGAAGAGGTAACCCATGGCAACCAGACAGCCCCAGACGAGCAGGGAGAAGAGGCGGAGAAGCTTTTTGAAGACCGACTCAATGCAGACGAGGATGAAGATGGCGAGAAAAATGGCCAGAGTTGTGGGCACAGTCATGATGAAGGCCATGTGCTCCTCCATGGTCTGTGGAAACACAATGACATTTCACGGCTCATTCATTGATGCATTCGCTAGCTGATGAAGAAGAGAACTGTCTATTGAGATGTGCTGGAAAAGAACAGACAAGGCACATTTAGAGCTGGATTTAATACAAAGAAGAACTGAAAGATAGATTCTTTTATGATCTTATGACAAAAACTCTGACCCTAACCTTATACTTTGAACCAGAGTCCAGTCTATTATGTCCAAACTTGCCATTAGCATAATGTGCTCTGTCAAAGTGTATTTTGTGGGACAGTAGTGTTTTTACTGTTGAATTATTAATATGGACAATTAACATTTGAAAAACATTTTATATCGTTATATGGGGTTGGCGTTCATAAAATGTAATCAAATCAATTAATGTATATTAAAGTCAACATGAAACAACATTTGCAGCCAATTCACTTCCATTATGTGGCATATTTGAGTGAAACAGGATATGCAATGAAAAATGTGAACCGGATAAACTGATTCATTGTAAAGAAAAGCTTTGTGGTCATTTAAAATATTTTTGAAAGAAGTCTCTTAAGCTCACCAAGGATGTATTTATTTGATTTAAAAAAATGCAGTAAAACAGTAAGATTGTGAAATATTATTACAATTTTAAATAACTGTTTTGAATTTGAATATATTTTAAAATAATATAAATTTATTCCTGTGATGGCAAAGCTGAATTTCCAGCATCATTACTCCAGTCTTCAGTGTCACATGATCCTTCAGAAATCATTCTAATATGCTGATTTGCTGCTCAAGAAACATTTATTTCCCCTATGTTTAGCTCTTCACGGAAGAATATCTACAATTAAAATGAATGTGCTCCCCAGGGTTAATTTTTTATTCTCCATGTTGCCTTTTCCACCGCCTGAAGGTCTTTTCAAGGAGCTTAATACCGCTATTTCTAGATATATATGGATGAAGAAAAAACCCAGAATCCGACTTAAGATGATGCAGCGTAAGAAATTAGATGGAGGTCTGTCATTTCCTAATTTTGAATTATGCAATTTAGCTTTTCAAATAAGGGCAATCAAAACCTGGGCTAATCCAGATTCTTCGGTTCCATGGCGAGTTCTGGAGGCGAATATTATTCATCCTCTTCGTTTACAAGATCTCCCCTGTTCAGGTATTTCAAAATCCTTAAAGAAAACATATGGACCAATTATCGAATATTCACTTGATGCATGGAAAAAGGTGGAAAAAATTATGGGTGGCCCTTTTCTATATACTAAGACAACTCCGTTATGGCATAATAATAGTTTATGCACGGATAATAAACCTTTTGTTTTTAAAGCCTGGTCTGATGCTGGTGTTCATACATTGAATGACGTTTATTGTGGTAAGGGCCTCAAAGCGTTTCAGGACTTAAGTGCAGAGTTTTCTTGCTTTTTATATTTAAGACTGAGGTCAGCTTTAAAGGCCTACGGCGTTCCTTGGACCACCAATGTGCTCCCACACCCTTTGTGGGAGTGGTTGGACATTAATACTCCTTCTAGTGGTTTAGTTTCTAAGATTTATAACTCAGTCCTTTTACTGCAATATACTTATATTCCAGCTATCTACTCCTGGGAAAGGGAAGGTCTTGCTAAACCTGATTGGGACGTGGTATGGATCAGATGTTTCACTGCTTCTAAGAATCTTGCTCATCAGATGATTCATTATAAATGTATCAACAGGGCCTATATCACTCCCAGTATACTATACAAGATGAAAGCTAGATCTGATCCTTACTGTCATTTATGTAATAAATCTACAGTTGGTTCTTACTTGCATATGTTTTGGGAATGCCCAGTGTTGGTTCCTTTTTGGAAATTTGTATGTTCTGTTCTTTCGGATTTCCTGCACTTGGATATACCTCGAGATCCCCTGCTTTTTCTATTGTTAGACGATTCCATTCTCCAGCTGAATGCTCATCAAAAAAGGACCTTATCAGCTGCAAGTACCGCTGCCAAAAAGACTATTTTGAAATTATGGATAGAACCATCCATTCCCACAACTTCTACCTGGCTATCATACTTCAGAGACATTGCCTTGCTGGAAGGTACCACTGCCAGGCTCAACGGCGCAAAAGACAACACTATTCGGAGTTGGGCAAATATTGCTGTGATGTTGCTAGATAGGCTGGAAAGTTGACATTACTGCTATGCATATCTGAATTTTATTTTATTTTTTTTCTTCCTCTCCTTTGGTACAAGTGGACAGCTTCATGGCATCTGTTTGTGCATAGTTCTCTGGAACTGTGAGTTGTGATATATGTTTCTGATGTGAACCTAAATCTGAATAAAAATGTTGATCATAAAAAAAAAAAAAGAAACATTTATTATTATTATCAACTTTTGACTGATTTAATGCATCCTTGTTAAACAAAAGCAGTAATTTCTTTCAAAAAATCTTGACCATTTTATGGTGCTTCTGTGTTGTTTTGGAGACTTGAACGTCTACAATAGCCTGTAGTAAATGTAACTGCATGGAAAGGAGTGATCAGTACATTCTTTCAAATTTCTTCTTTTGTATCTCATGTTACGAAGTAGGTAATACTGATTTGGAATAGAAGGTTGAGTAAATTATTTATTTCTGGTAGGACTATCCCTTTAAAAAAGGTAAATATGGTAAATTTAATTCCATGCTGACTTGAAAGAGGCAAACCGTGAGCTTTCATAAAGTCTATTTCTACCTGTAGCTCTCATCACCATTCAGTAATTCTCTGTTTGACTGCAAGAGTGTGAGGGACTCAGTCTAGACTTACAGTCACACACTCACAGACTGTTCATCTACTACAGACGGAGACAGAAATAGACAGAGCCGCGGCAGGAGGGTACAGTCAGAGAAGAGAATTTTAGTAACTACATTATAGCTACATTATCTATGCAGATTTATTGGAGATGACTCATGACATATGCCATGGAGGGTTTATTACGGTTTGAATTGAGCAAAGACGACTTCATTCTCTGGCCATCCTTAAAGCTATTCAGCTAAAAAAAAAAAAATTCACAGATTACAACCACATAATTCAATTCAGGTACTAATTATTTATTGAGGTGTGTGTGTGTGTGTGTGTGTGTGTGGCTTGTACGAGTGCTGTAGATGTGGCTAATGTGGTGTTGCACCATCGGTTCGGATGACTGTGTGTGTGTTTTGTGAATGATGAGAGAGCACTGAGCTGGCAAACTCACAGTAATATAATGCCAGTCCCACAGTATGACTCACCAGCCATAAGAGGAGACACCCCAGGGAGTACTACAAATTCAAGGGAACTCTGGCACGCAGATCGATTCTCAATGAACTCTTGGGGAACACATCCTTTCTGTTTCCATTAGCCACAGACAGACAAAGAAGGGCCCACACCTGCTTCACTTTTTTATGCACTGAAATAACTCAACATAGATTATAACTTGAAAATGAAAGAAAATAAAAGTGATGCTTCATTGTGAAAAAGTTGCTGTCACAAAGCTAGGGAGTTCAGCGTGGTTGCTAGGGGATTGATAGATGGTTGCTAAGACATTCTGGGTGATTGCTACAGGCTCACGTGCTGCAGGGATCGTGTCTTTTTGTAGGCCAAAACACAGAAGCGAGCTCACATTTTAGCTTTTTCAGATCCATTGTCATGAAGCCAATTGGTTTTTTGAATGGAATTTTGGTTAAATGCCTTAAATAATGTCTGTATTTTTACCTATCTTGAAAAAGGCAGTTGCTAACAAGTGTCTAAATGTGACTACAGAGATTGTCATTAAACATCATCACACAGAATAGGTCAACTCATACTCGCTAGTCGCTTTCACAGCCTCACTGTTTATAATCACACTCTTGCAAACTATTCTAACTCAAACTTCCAGGGAAAATGTTATTTAAAAAAGACTGAAAAAAATTGAAGGGAAGCACCGGCATAGTTTGTTTAGCTTACATTTCTACTTACTAGTAGAAATTCATAAATTGTGTTGTGAACAAAACATGTAAGAATCATAAACTTTTGTTTGTCACAAAGCTTATTTTTTGCAATAATCAAAAAAATTAAATTAAATAAAAAAATTAAAAAAAATAAATAAAGGAAAAATCCTATTGGGTTTTTGTTGAGGGAACCAAGGTGATGTCAACAAAGTATTTTTATTACGAGAAAATCACATTAAAACTGCATATGAAAACTTCATACCACACATTCATAATTTATTTTATAATTTTTTTTTGTTTGCCTTGTCACAGACCCAGATTTTTTTTAATCTAAAAATATAAAAAGCCATAAATTAATTATTACATTTAAAACTATGACAAACTAACATAATAATAATAATAATAATAATGTAATTTTTTTTTTCATTTGTATACATTTTTCAAGAATTACAACAGATGTGGTGTAATTTTGACCACATTGAACATATGTACCCATAGTACATTTTTGGTGAAGTACTTCTTTAAAGGGATACTTCACCCAAAATATTCTCTCATCATTTACTCATCCTCATGGCATTTCAGATGTATATGACTTTCTTTCTTCAGATGATCGCAAATATATTTCAAAAAATAATCCATCAATAATCCATGTGAGTTCACATAATGCCAGTGTACAAAGCAGACCCACAAAGCTGATGCTTCAAAAACAACACAAAGCAAACGCAATAGTAACCGATAGGTGTGTGTGAGAAAAATACTCATATTTTGAACCTTTTGAATGTACCATTGTTTCAAGCCAACTCTCATATGTGCATTTAAATGATTAGTATTTTTCTCAGTGGTTCATCTACTGGGGTTTTATGAGTTATCATTGTGTTCACTTTGTGTTGCTTCTGAAGTGTCAGTTTTGGAGGTCCCATACACTTGCATTATATGGATTCACAAAGGTAGATTATTTGTCTAAAGATCTTCATTCGTGTTCATCTGAAGAAAGACACTCATACACATCTGAGACGGCATGAGGGTGAGTAAATGATGAGAGAATTTTCATTTTTGTGTGAAGATCCCTTTGACAAGGAGACAACATGCAGGAGATTTGAGATGTAATGTGTTAAAGAACAAGAACAATCAAGGTAAATATCACTTGCGAACAGAATTGTGTATAATTTCCAATCAAGCTGTAATTTTGTCAAATTATGACAAAATGTGACAGTATTCATCATCAAAACAAAAGAGTGTCATTTTATTCCAAAAATGTTTAAATCCACCCTAGACATTTCTATCACAGAAAATAAAAAATATAATTTGAGATGTAGTGGAATGATTTTCAAAAACAAAACAAATCAACAATATAGACAGGATAATGATAATAATCCGTGTATCATTTGATCATTCATTTTTTTGATTTAATATTGAAAGTAGAAAAATGAGAAAACGGCTCCTTTTTCGAGAATTCAGCTTAAATTTTCGTTTTTCGTTCATGGGTGGAAAAATGAATAAATAGCTTGAATATTTGATTTCTACATGTGGGCGGGAATTAAACGCCCCTTTCTGCTGATTGGTCAGCCGAAGATCAAACTATGCCGTCATCAGTTCTTCAGCAGTATCACGCAGCAGAATAATAGTCCTCCACTGCTGCAGTTGTATGGATTAATAACCCATTTTATTGCAACTACATTTCATATTTTTCTCATCAAACAGACTAATGAATAGCTCGACACACTTGTCTACTTGTCACACTTGGGCAGAGTCTAGACAGGTCTTTCTTCTGTGTAGACTAGCGGTTCTTAAAGTGATAGGGGGTCCGCGAAATAATTAGCTATAGCCTAAAGTATTTCCAGACTGTAACGTTGCTTTATTATCATGATACATAGGCCTACTGTGATTTATTCCAAAGTGACTTATATGATGCATTTAACGTCAAATAATCTAAATGAAGCCTTTTAAAAGACAAGTATTCGCTGTGGTTCATGTTTGTGGCATGCGCCAGAAAGATGCTCAAGGAGCGCATTCTGTTGTTCTCTTTATTTTTCAAAGGCAACGTAACGTTACACAAATAAAAATATACATTTTACCATATGACTATAAATGACAGAGTATTAAGTTATTTCCCCTCGATGGGGAAAAAAATCCAAGTGAACATCAATCAGTACTCAATATTAATTTAAACTGCTTTAAATATGACTGCTGCTTATTTCCTGTGCACTTCAATACTGGTCTGCGCTTGACTGTAGTCGCATCTGTCTGCTTATTGAGTTTATTTAACCCATCGCAGTTTATTGGAACTGTGTGAACTGAGACTACCACCTTAATGTGGTTCTAAAGGCTTATTACTTAATAACACAAAAATGTTCTGCTCGCACTTGCCAATTTAATGGCAGAGAATGGTGACTATAGGTTTTTTTTTTAAGCGGATGCATATCTGTCGTAAAATAATCCTATGCATCTCGTGGCGTATATTCCAAGCATTTTGAAGGTGAGGGTTTGGTGAGAAACAAACCGAAATGGCAAGTTATTATATTTTATGAAAATCTTGCGTTGCAGTGCGAGTGCGCAGCAGCTCACGCCACGCAAAAGTGCATATCCTTTTGAGATATCAATTATAATCAATTTTATTAAAACACAAGACTACATTATATAACTCTAACAGTAGGCTATTTCATATCTGTTGTTCTCTGGTTGTCAGTCAGAATGACAGTTCTTGCGTGAACATAGGCCTATATATACCCAAGCCAATTTATTATTCTTTCCTTTTTGTCTTAGTGTTTAAAATATTTATTTTCAAATGAATGAATTAATTAATTTCTTAATTAAACAAACAGACTTACTGGGTGAGCAGGGTAGGCTAAAGGGTGCATATTAGTACTTTGAAGGTACCATTCATGTCTAGCATCATTCATGTCCGTAGCATAGTGGTGCGAGTTATGAGCAAAGGGTTATATTAGGATTTGTTTAATTTACATGCAATAATAATGCTTGCCTTAGCAAACACTACTAAACAATGTGCATCCATCTGACATTCCCCTCCCTCTTTCCAGGGCAATTATAATTAAATGTCTACATCAAAGTGCAGATTCACTGCCTACATGATTAGCCATGAAATCCCTATTTTAGGCCCATTCCCATCAGCCCTTCTCCTTCCTGTTCTCCTACTCTCCTCACTCTTTCATCCCTCACAGCATGAATCAGACTCGGCTCCTATCAGTCTCTTTTCTTCACGCTATCAAGGGCCAGAGCTCATATAGCCAGCTGATTGTGCATGTGAGCCCATTTAAATCCATTTAACTCCATTTTGCAGGGGCCACGAAGGCAGAGAGACGGACACATCGAGGTGCTTTGTTACAGCACTATCCCTTCCACAGGCACTTCCTGTTCATTTGTCTGAGCATTTCAGTTTAATCTGAGTTTGTGTGTGTTTACTGTGGTTTTGCGGCCCTGCAGACTTGCTGATGGGGCAAAAATGTAAAACATGCCACTCACTGTCAGCAGAAAGCAAACTTACACTGTACCCACATACTCATGTATTTTTGACTGTCAAAACAGAGCCACACTTTCATTGTCTCAAAATTGCAGTACGAAAAAAATAAAGATTCTTGTATTGCATTTTGTGATGTGCGTATATAATTCCACTAGTGCACCTGTAATTTTTGGAACGGTATGGAGTCATGCATTTTTCATACTCTTATTATTATTCCAAAGTACTGACACTCATCTCACACAAGCATCTATTACAGCTTGCTCATCAGTTCTGTATCCACATATACACTCAGCTTTATAATAAAAGAAAGATACAGTGGCAACAAAAGATTTGGATAAACCTGACACACTTTAAGGAATGTTTCTCCACAAATTTTTTTAGTTTGTTTAAAATTTACTCACCCTTAGGCCATCCAAGATGTAGATGAGTTTGTTTCTTTATGGGAACAGATTTGGAGACATTTAGCATTACATCACTTGCTCATCAATGGATCCTCCGCAGTGAATGGGTGCCGTCAGAATGAGAGTCTAAACAGCTGATAAAAACATCACAATAATCCACAAGTAATCCACACCACTCCAGTCCATCAGTTAATGTCTTGTGAAATGAAAAGATGTGTTCGTAAGAAACAAATCCATCAAGAAGTTTTAAGTTGGTTTTTGGCCAAAATACGTCCATAATACCGGTAATTCATAATAACGCTTTCTCCAGTGAAAAGTCAGTATCATGTTGTCCTCTCACATCAAAAATCCTCCAAAATATTTGTTTAGAACTGTTTTGGAGTGTTTTTGCTTGTAAACGGTGCTTGATCTGTGCAGATTTATATCCTGATTCAGACAAGATGACTTTTTCATTGGAGAAAGCAATATTATTAGCTGGAAGCAATGGTTTGAAGTTAAAATGTTTTAATGATGGATTTGTTTCTTACAAACACACAGCTTTTAACTTCACAAAATGTTAATTGATAGACTGGAGTGGTGTGGACTACTTGTGGATTATTGAGATGCTTTTACCAGCTGTTTGGACTCTCATTCTGACGGCACCCATTCACTGCAGAGCATCCATTGGTGAGCAAGTGATGTAATACTACATTTCTCCAAATCTGTTGCGATGAAGACACAAACTCATCTACATCTTGGATGGCCTGAGGGTGAGTAACAAATGTGTCATTTGTAGCAAATTTTCATTTTTAGATGAACCTTCATGAAAACTGCTTTACTATCTTCTGTTAAAGAAATCAATCACATGACATTCCCTTTTTTGTGTGAATTTATTATTTTATTCAAAAATTCAATTCATACATATGACTCTTGTTGGTGAGCATGGTTTTAATTTATGATTATAAATTAATTTGCAATTGTAAAATTTAAAATTAATTAAAAAAGACTTGACAAGAAATTTTTTAAGTAGTTTGCCAAAATTATTATTTATTAGAAAAAAATATTTTAACAAAACAGTTTCACTGGTAATATTTGAAAAACTTTTGTCCACCAAATCGAAGTCATGTGGTTTGACCAACAATGTTATGTGGTCCAATAAACGACAATAAAATGATACCATAGACAGGACTCTTACAGACCCTCATTATTGTTCGTCAAGGTCAATAAGCCTCTAAAAACATCAAATAATTTGACCTTTTTATGACAAGGCTATGTTAGTTTAGATTATAAAATGTCATGTGGTACAAGCCCCAAAATTTTATTCAAAATATATTTAAAAATATGATTTTGAAAAGGATTTAGATGTATACTCTTGCATGTATTAAAGGTGTAAGAGCTTGATGCATTAAATTCAAACATTCCTTCAAAATGGTATAAAAGCTAACATGAAATCAACACTTTCTGGTTGTCGAGCACCAAGGAACCAGCACATCATTTAAAATGAACGTAGGACCTATAAGCAAAGCTAAAATGGCAATGAAAAACATAATTTGTTGCAGATGCCACTTGGTATGATATTTTGTTCCTAACGCAATGACATTCATACATTTTTAAGTGTGGCTTAAGTGTCCTAATACTTTTTTGGTGATGTCAGAAATCCCTGTTTCATGTCTTAATCGGGCTCTTCAGCGTTCCAGCACAGGGTGGCTGTGATATACAGCAGCCTTTTCAAATCTATTTGGTTTGTAAAAAAGTGGGCATTAAACCATAGTGCAAGTACAACGACATGCTCATCTTACACTGCATTTCTAATTAACTCAGCCAAGCAGAGGCCAACACATTTTTACAGATGCTGTGGAGTGTGCCAATGACTGAATTCAATCAACGCCACTATAAGCGAATCTTAATGATCGCATGAGCTGGTAAGATCAGCTCAGTGTGACGCTGTCATCTCCATAACTCATCTCATTGATCAACCTGCATGTTCGCTTCATTCCAGTCCACGTTATCATATTTCTGCAGTGTAGGCATCAGATTTTTAACATTACCCCACCCTGATCTCACCCAAATCCTCCTTGAAAACTCCCAATGACACGCTACACAAATGATCCTGAGCTGTAACTGAATGGGAGGTTTTTTTCTTTATGTACCGACTTCATGTGCTTGTTTGTGTTTGCTGTTGTAATTGAAGCATCAAGACGATGTGGGTCTGTGGATCTTGTCCAAATAGTCTGTTCCAAGATTTGGCTCTCAGTGTAATTTGAAGAGGTTAGAATGGGAAGGAGTGCAGCCATTACAAATTAAATCTCGCTGGTAAGAGGTTTATCATCAGCATTAGAGAAAAATGTGTCCATTTTTGCCTCACCATTATTGATTAAGATGGTATCAAGTGTGTTACATAACACATAAATCATTGCCTGATGGGCTATTATTCATTTTAGTTAAGAAATTGCCAATTAGAAGATGTTTTTTAAGTGAACAACAATATAGTTCCTACGTCAAAAGCACAATTCTAGTAGTGTTTCCTCAATCCATGTGGCTTGTTGAGGAGCGTGGCTTGTTTTCTTAATTATCAGACCTACGATTTTCACCTGGCGGATCATAAAACTGGAAAAATAAATAAATAAATAACTGGGAACACCTTAGGTATAGCTACACTACTCCTGCACAGTCAAGCACCACTCCCATTTTCTTCAAAAATTAATAAATGTATTTTTACTTTGATTCTGTACTTAAGTAAACTTTTCAAGTATCTGTAATTTATTTTGGGATACTTTTACTTCACTACATTCTGAAGTATGATATTGTACTTTTTACTCGACTACATTTCATAAAAACATATAATTTCTTGTTATTTCAAACTGAAGAAATCAACACCTGCACTGACACGTGATAGTGATCGCAGACAAGCTGATTATATTCAATGAACCTGTTGAATTGGTTCGCAAATCAGGAACCAATTCAAATTCGCAAATTGAATGCTACATAGGCAAATTGGACTTATCTAAACTAAATCTGCTGAAAAAGTGTATGAAATGTTTAAACATGGAAATGTCTACATTTGCATGTCACCATATGTACTTGTAGTCTACTTTAGATAAAAACTACAAATAACGTTAAAAATCATTGATCAATACATTTTACTTTCAATACTAAAAGTACATTAAAAATCAATACTTTTGTACTTTTCCTCCAGTATCATTGAAAAGGATTACAGATACTTTCACTGGAGTAATATTTTATTAGGGTATCTGTACTTATGCTCAGGACCTGATTTGTGTACTTTGTCCACCACTGGTTATAATTAAATTTGATATAACTAAAGTTGTGTTAAATGAATGTATCAACAGGTCAAGTTTTTGAAAATGTGTGTAATGGCCATTTCTTACACACCAGTATACATGTTTTTCTTGTTTGGTAAAGGAAAAACTCCTTTAATTAACCAGTGCACCTGATTAATGTGGCTTTCCAATCGAGTGAACTTTTGTTCTTGTTTTCAGCCGTGTTATCGCACGCCTCCACCAGCCCTCCATCAATCTTTAATCTCTCAGGACAGTGCAGCAGCAACACAATCTTTAGACAGATTTGCTGTGAAAAAACAAGATAAGCCTTCAAAGAGGAGAAGGCAGAACTTCCTGCCCTGAACTGAAACAAAAAGGCACGACGGACAGAGAAATGCCGATAAAGCAAAGTTTGTGTTTCATGACATTTTTCGGCCCCATAAGCCAGCCTGTGTAAAACAGACTGCTGTTTCCAAGATAAGAGCCTCAGCGCTTCAAAACAACATACCCGCGGTCAAACCACAGGAGCATGATGGGAGCTGTGTCACCACCCACACACACAAAAGCTCTGCGTAAATGAAGGATGCAAGTCCCTGCGCGCTGGGCAGTAAATATTACCGTCTGAAAGAATGGGGTCTAGGGATGGTCACAAACGGCTGACTAATTGATAAGCGAGGTCAATTAACTGAGATTTGTTCTGTTTTGGTGGCGATGCTTTAATTAGCATGCTGACAGTGTTCTGGGTTTAAGCCGATGGGGGGCTTCAGTCTGCACTTTTGACCTCCAAAAACTCTGCCATGGACTGAGCTATCAATTCTCTTAAAACAGCACACACACACACACACACACACAAGCTCTGCGTAAATGAAGGAAGCAGGTCCCTGCGCATTGGGCAGTATATGTTACCGTCTGAAAGAATGGGGTCTAGGGATGATCACGAGCGGCTGCCTAATTGATAAGCGAGGTCGATGAACTGAGATTTGTTCTGTTTTTGTGGCAATGCTTTAATTAGCATGCTGACAGTGTGCTGGGCTTTAGCTGATGGGGGATTCAGTCTACGCTTTTGATCTCAGCCCTGCAAAAACTCTGCAATGGACTGAGCTATCAGTTCCCTTAAAAACTGGTGATTATGTGATCATGATACAGTAGGTGATCTTTCTTTGGGATGCGCTTCATTCCTCTAATCTGAACTCTCCCCATTCCAGTGAATTCACAAAATAAAATGTAACCATTTCTGATGAGCATCAGCCGACACAATATACCAACATACATAATTTTGTTCATAAAGGAACAGCCTTTTTCAAATAAAAATCTTTTGTAACATCATAAAAGAGTTTGCTGTCAATTTTGATCGATTTAATGCATCCATGCTGAATACAAGCATTAATTTCTTCCAAAAAAAAAAATCTGACCTTATACTTTTGAACCCATTACACATAAACACAGACAACTGAGCATCTGGTGAGAGAGAAAGAGTGAAACAGCAGGTGAAAATGAGGGTTGCAGAAGTGGCGCTCTCAGAAACAGCTCTCTCACCAAAGAGATTCACACAATCTGCCACAGAGAGAAAAAGACACACACACACACAGACACAGAGAGAGAGACTGCTGCACTCCACACACAAGGGTAAAAACACTCTCTCATAGACCAAAACCCCATTTCTGCAGCGCTACCACAACCACAACTGTGGGACGAGAGAGGAAAATTAATGGCCTCCCATTATAGGAACAAAACAAAAACAACTTAAAGGGATAGTTCACCCAAAAATGTACATTCAGTCATTGTTTACTCACCCTCATGTTGTTCCAAACCTGTATGACTGTCTTCCTGTTTACAATGACTTTCTTTTGGATGTGAACTGAAGCCTTCAAGCTTCAAAACTGACATAAAAGTGTCATACAAGTGTTTTTTATGACATATGCCAAGTCTGCTGAAGTCATGACAGCTTTGTTTGAGGAACAAGTCTGGAGCGATATGTCAGCAAATATGTTAAAAGATTTGAACTATACTTAGTATGAAATAAATGTATTTTAAATATATTACTTTTTTTTACTAGGGACCATCTATTAAATATTGACTGATTGTCTATTACTCACTAAAAGCTATTGTATTTTAATGTAATTAGAAGAAAAAGAGCGACCAGAACATTCTTCACAACTTCTCTTTTTGTGTTTCACAGAAAAATACAAATGATACAACTTCATAACAACATGTGTGAGTAAATATTGACCGAATGTCAATTTTGGGGTGAAATATAAAGAGTGGTTCTCAACTGGTATGTCTTTTCTGATGGGGTCGCAGACAGAAGTGAAAATGCAACGTTAAATGCAAGTAACCACATAATTGTGCATAGTTTATGTAGAAAAATAAACAGACTTATCAACTTTTAAGAGGGAGGAGAAAGCGCTACCCAATTTTTTTTTACTATTGACATCAAAGGCCGTGTGAACAATCAAACTCTACGGTATTTCAGCACAAATTCATTGGTAACTTTGCAAAAGCCAGTCAAATTCAACAGATGCCAATATGAACTGGTTATACGACTATATGCCCTCACCCTGAAAACCATGGACAAAACTAAACAAAGTAAAAGAAAAGCATTTTGACAGAGCGAAAATTCAGTTTTGGGTTCAATAGTTGGGTCACAACTTGATGTCCAATGCAAAGTCCTGAAGCAAAACCAGTTGAGAACCACCTGAGAAACACTGTGGTCCAATGCGAGACAGAAAAGTACAGAAGAGTAGGTGGATAATGAACAGAGTCTCACCAGTCCGGAGGCAAAAAACACGGCGAGCAGAGCCAGGCATGCTCCCATGACGATGAGCAACAGGAACACAATGAGCGGATGCTGCTGGCTCATACGGTAGTAGGACTCGTACACCCAGTCTGGAGACTTCAGTCCCCCGGACGACGCCACCATGTCCTCCGGACCCTCCAGCAGGTACGCCGTCTGTTGGGACATGGGGTCCGGCTGGACCCCGGAGCCTTCGTCTTCGTCCTCTTCCTCCTGCTGCTGCCGTTCCGGCTCGTCCTCCTCCGTGAAAGTGCTCAGCTGCGGCGGGTGGGACAGATGCGTCCCGCGCCAGGGCAGGAGAGAGAGCGCTGCTGCACGCAGCATTCTCCAGCCAACATGATGAACTGAGCAGCGGAGAGCGACTGCGACACGCACGAGAGAGCGTGTGAGAGGAGGAGAGAGAGAGAGAGAGAGAGAGAGAGAGAGAGAGAGAGAGAGAACACGAGTGTTTGTTTGACAGCAAGGCAGAGCGCGAGCTCTTATAGTGACTTCGTAGAGTCTGTGTCGGAGAGAGGAAGAGAAAGTCTTCAAAAGAATGTGAAGGGAAGAGAGGAGGAAAAAGGAGGACAGAGGAAAGGGAGTGGTGGGCTTGACGGATATCCAGCAGGCGCAGTATAATGTCTGCTATGCAGTGTGTGGCAGGTTCAATGATATGAGTTAATCAGAGATGACTGATTAGACACCCAGAGGAAAATGTGTCGCTCAGATGTTGCTCTTTCATAGCTCAGGAGACTTTCGCATGGTTATGCTTCACTGAAGTCAACTCTGATTCTTCAGATATTCTTTGGATGGAAAAAATAAAAAAATAAATAAGGGATATAGAATACACACACAAAAAAAAAAAAAAAAGAAAGAAAGAGAAATAATATAAATATAAACAAATCTACATCTAAACATTAATAAACTAAATATAATATAATAATAAAAAAAACTTAAAATGTATTAGGTTGATATATATACTGTATATATTAGTGCTGTCAAACGATTAATCGCGATTAATCGCATCCAAAATAAGTTTTTGTTTACATAATATATGTGTGTGTACTGTGATTATTTATTATGTATATATAAATACACACATTCAGTATAAATTTTGAAAATATTTACATGTATATACATTTATATATTTACATGATTATATTTTCTATCATATATAAATATATTTCATATATAAACATAATATATTTTTTTCTTAAATATATACATGCATGTGTTTGTATTTATATATAATAATATAAATAAATATATAAAACAATAAATATAATAATATAAACAAATAAATAAATATAAATAATATAAAATCCCTTGTGTAGTATATAGTAAATAAGTAAGTAAATTAATAAAGATATCTATATATCTATATCTATATGTATATAAAACTAATATGAGATTAGGTGAAAAAATTAAAATACATAAATAAATCATACATCATAATATAATCACATTTAAAAATAAATTAACAAAAAATAATAGCTAGTATAGATAAGATAATTTGGTCTTAGAAGAATTTGATTAAAAATGTTTTCGTTCATATCGATGAACTTCTGATTTCAGACTTTTGAGAACCTTGGCACAGTTCAAGACATTGAAAAATCTAGTATGAAACTCTAGGAGACAAATATGAGATTTCTGACAATTTCTGCCTCAGAGTTAAAAAAATAATAATTTAATAATAAAATAAAAAAAGTTCATTTTGATTTTGCTCCATATTATCTCATTGCAATCTAGGAGAAACAATGGGGATATTAAAGAGATTTTCCTTTCCTATGGGGAGAGACTTACAATAAAAACAACATTTATGAATGAAAAACCAAAGACAACAGACTGGGTGAAAAGAAAGAAGAGGAAACAGGAAACATAATAAAACATTTCCTTATAGCTACTGTCACCAAGAAAGACAGGATCCAAGATCCTTTTTGGTCCTGGAATAACATTCCAGTCAAGGTTTAGCTTTAGAGTAAAGCTGTCTTTGCTCACCTAGCAAACCAACCTATACTTTGCTTCTGATTTTCGAGGCAGCTAATGCTTAGGAATAACGGATAGGGTTAGGACTTGACAGACGATCCAAGAACTCGTCATACTTGTTAAAATCACTGTCACCAGCTGTTGCTCTTTTACCTGCGAGTCTCTCAGATGACTCTCTTTATGTACTAAGTAATCCTGCTGTATTCCAGAAGGTCTTGTGAAGCTGCGAGGGGTGACTGGGATTACACTCTCCAGAGGTAATTAGACAATAAATGGTCTGCTTCAGTTGAGTCAGCAGCCGTGCCAGTCAAGAGCTCTGTGAAGACAGAACCTCCCAGTTCTTCTCAACGTCTTTAAGTCGAGGCTGCACTTGCAAAAGAAAGACAGATTGTTCAGATAACATGACTGAAACATCTTTCACCTCATTAATAACAAAGGAGTCATTATAGCTGACCACCAGCACTGTTATGAGAGACATTTGAGGTGAGAGTGCACTTGTGGGTGAAATCATCACTGCAATCAATGATTAAACATTTAGCTGAAGTGAATAATTCAGAACTGAATTATTGAATCAAATAACACAGGACTATAATCCACATGCCTTGAAATAAAACAAAAAATAGATGGATATAAGGGTAATAAATCAAAGAGAAATCAGATCTGGTCTTGAGGCCCTGAAGTGCTGACTTGTGGAAAGAAATGTCACCAATCCAGGAAAAATTGGATGTCAGAAACCACTAAACCTACAGGAATAAAACAAATGCAAATTTGACTCTACGCTTGACAGGTAATCATATCTATAATAGACTATTTTAATTCATGTCATCCATATTAGAGTGATGTGGCATGGATCACTGAAGATAACCAGAAAACTGATGCAACATTTGAGCCTTGTTCCTTTCTTCAGAGCGATTTTCCGTGTAAAAAGTGAACTGAAATTCACTTTGGATACACACTACCATTCAAAAGCTGACTGGGGTCGGGAAGTTTTTCAAAGAAGTCTCTTATGCTCAGCAAGGTTCCATTTATTTGAATAAAAATACAGTAAAACTAAAATCACTGTTTTCTTTTTGAATATGTTAAAATGTAATTTATTCTTGTGATGAAAAGCTGTATTTTCAGCATCATTACTCCAGTCTTCAGTGTCACATGATCCTTCAGAAATCATTCTAATATGCAGATTTGCTGTTCAAGACACATTTCTTATTATCAATGTTAAAAACAGTTGTGCAGCTTAATATTTTTGTAGAAATCGGAAAACAATTTTTTTTTGGAGAAGTTCAAAGTAACAGCATTTATTTTGTATATATATACTTTGGTAACATTATAAAGGTCTTTACGGTCACTCTTGAAGCATCATTACTGAATAAAAGATAAAAAATTAAATTTATCAAAATCTTTTGAATGTCAGTGTCTTCTAAATACCATCCTTGCTCCAGTAACTCAGTCTTATTTGCTTGCATTATCCTCCAAAACATCTGCTTGTTGTTGTCAGCCAAATCGCCATGCAGGACAGGACCTGAAGCATTGAGGTGAAATATTGAGACAAAGTTACACTTTTTAATAATAATAAAAATTATTATTTTTAATAATTAAAATTGCTTCAGCACCTTGTCATATGGAGTCACAACCCATATGGAGTCCAAGTCTGAAGCTTTTTGTTCAGATGAAACACATGCAAAGCACTGCACAGTTGAGAATAAGCACAAAAGACCCTCGTTAGACAGCCTCCATTAAAGCGGTCCCGGCCTAATGGCTGTGCGAGACTGTGGCACTCTGCTGAATTTTGACTCCACTGAGTCTGTCCAGTGAAATGGGCTGATGATCTCATTAGATGTGCACATCTGAAGAGCTCCACAGCCAAGCAAATGCATGTATACATAAGCTCGCTGAATTTAATGGACAAAACCAGCCAGTGCAACCTGAAGCATGACCTTCGTTTGCTGGTGCAAACCTCATCTCACTGAAGTGCTCGAGGCATCGTCAGTATCCCTAGCCTCTGGTAATGGAGGTGACATCTCTACATTGCTCAAAGCTCACTGTCACCATGTTGTGTGGTATTATCATCAATAGACTTCGATTGGAGAGCGTACAAGTCAAATTGTTGTCCTAAGTCTGAATCCCAACTATCTGGGGTACAACACCTGCATCTCAAAGATCCTATGAAATCAATGAATTTTGTGTCTTTTAGTGTATGCTATAGCATTTAAAAATTTGTAAGATGTTAATGTTTTTGGAAGACGTCTCTCTCACACTCACAACGGCTACATTTATTTGACCAATATTGTGAAATGTTATTACAATTTAAAATAACTTAAATTTTTTCAAACTTTGTTTTATTCAAATTTTTATTTCTTCTATTAAAATTTAAAACCTTTCTATCAATGTTGAAAATAGTTTCAATGCTGACTCATTGTTTCAGGATTCTTTGATGAATAGAACATTTAAAAGACTAGCATTTATTTAAACGGAAATCTTTTGTAATATCATAAAATTTTTATCTTAAAAAAAAACTGAACCCAAACGTTGAGAAAATTCACTTTTAGCAAACTTACTGTTTTAACAGGATACATCAATATTCCTGTAATACATCAATACAGGAAAGTAAACGGCACTTGCCAAAAGATTTTTTTTTTTTGCCATCATTTACTTTCCTGTGGTTCCAAACACTGATGACTTTCTTTCTTCTGTGGAACAAAATGTGACCCTGGAGCACAAAACCAGTCTTAAGTCGCTGGGGTATATTTTTAGCAATAGCCAAAAAAACAGTGTATGGGTCAAAATGATCGATTTTTCTTTTATGCCAAAAATCATTAGGATATTAATTAAAGATCACGTTCCATGAAGATATTTAGTACATTTCCTACCGTAAATATATTAAAACTTAATTTTTAATTAGTAATATGCATTGCTAAGAACTTAATTTGGACAACGTTAAAGGCGATTTTCTCAGTATTTAGATTTTTTTTCACCCTCAGATTCCAGATTTTCAAATTGTATCTCGACCAAATATTGTCTTATCCTAACAAACCATACATCAATGGAAAGCTTATTTATTCTGATGTATAAATCTCAATTTTGAGAAATTGACCCTTATGACTGGTTTTGTGGTCCAGGGTCACAAATAAAATTATATTTTTAAGAACCTTCACACAGATTTTATCCATGCAAAGACAAACTCCTTAGAAATAAAGAAAAAATAAACAAAAAACTCTTTAAAAATAATTCATATGACTACAACTACTGTACATTCCAAGGCGTCTGAAGTCATTCAATAGCTTATGCAAGGAACAGACCAAAATTTGCCCTCCACTGAAGCATTAACTTGAGAACAAATGAATATTTGAGTTGAAATCAGATTTGTGAATGAAACAGTCTGATTCATTAAAACCAGTTGTTTAGTACGATGTGTAAACAACAGGTTCATTCAAAAGAACAATTCATGCACTGATCCGCTTCAGGAGTTCAATTCACTGACTCCGGTCACAGCTGCTTTTGAGAAAACAGCTCCCTGACATGGAAGATTATCAGTAAATAATAATGACATTTTAGCATAAGTAATATGGACTACACAAACAAACAAACAAACAAAAAACTGGAGTAGAATTTACTTTGAAACCATATTCACTTATATTCAATATTCAGTCATTACAAAGAAATGGCAAGTTTGAACAGAATTAAAGTTGAAATCGTATTTTCTTGTAAAATGTGCTCAACCCTTTATTTCATTCACAAATTCAAAAAATACTTAGTATACTTTTATGGTATTGCTTTTTTATTTAGACGAAGTTGAAATGTCATTGTAGAACTGCATAAACATTCTAAATTTTTCTAAATATAAATATTCCAAAATCCATCTTTTTTGTTCCACAGCAAAAATAACAACATACACGGTTGTTAGGACATGCGGGTGAGTAAATGATGCCAGAATGTTCCTTTTTGAGTGAACTGCTACTTGAAAGCAGCAGCAGGGGGCTTAAATCATTAAGGGAGGCACAGCACTATCTCTGGCGAGGTTTGAAAGTCTAACTTCTAATGTTCTGTAATATTTCAGTCCCTGCTCGAGTCTTCCATTTCAGTAATAATCTGTCTGAAGAGTCTCTTATCTGCAAGGACAGACTGCAGGCATCTCAAGATGCTCAAATCAGAATCTGTCTGTAATCTCACATACCAAATCATTACTAGTCACCGCACAAAGCGTCCTCTCGATATGGACAGAAAGCACTCATGAAAGCGAAAAGGTCAATGAAGCCAGACAATCTTTCAGGATCCATACAAATGTCAACCACAGGTCAAGATGCCAATTCCACAGCCAGCTAAAAAGTTCAAGCCATTGTTAAACTGACCGGTGTTGGAGCCGAGAGCGCTTGGAAACATTCGGACCATTCGATTGGTGGGTTTCAGGCATTTTGAAGACGTAAAAAAGGTAGATGTCTCCAAGAGCCAAAAATAGACCTTAAACAGGCTAACAAGCGGCTGGGATTTTAAAAGTGGAGCATTTTGTCGGTGTATCATTTTGTTTGTCATATACACCTTTTGGTAATTTGGAACTTTTCCCAGTGTGTTTCATTTCTTTTCTTCCTGTAACTGTGAAGTGATGCATAACATCTGCTGGGTGCGGATGACAGAATGAGAGCAGGGGAAAAAAGAACACACAGTATGTGTGTGATAATATATTAGCCTTCTTGTATATGTGCATATTCTGTTGCATGCACATTTTAGATGTTCAATATCAGCTTAACACAGTGAAGCCCTCTCACGTCGGTAACATCACAGGTTGTTTCTCACGGGTTAATGCACCTTAAAGCTCTACATGCACTGATGCACTAACTAATTTCAAATCTGACCAACCTTAAACTTTTGTACCTTCCTTTAAAATAGGCCCATATGCACGAACGAGCACATCTGCTTGAGAATTTAGCTAAGAGAAGCAAATTGCATTCCCTGGGTCACTCACTAACCCCTAATGCCATTAAGTTTGCTCCAGTTGATGTTTCCTCTTGATTTCACATCATGTTTTGATGTAACATGTTTCTTGTAATTGGGTAATTTGATGTAATTTACTATGGGTTATGCATTTGTGTTTATGTTTCGTAACTCTAAAAGAATGTGGAAGGAAAACAATGTATGTTTTTAGTTTCACGCATAAGATAACAGGATTTCAGACTGTGACTTAAACGGCCGCAAATGAGACTACTGTAAAAATTTGCAACAGTCATTTGAAATCTGGTTGCTATTTGCAAGAGCCGCAAAGCTTATGCAGTTTAATCAAACATCAACACCCAAGGTGGACTACAGGCCCCGGAATGCTCACAGCGAAGTTCATTTAGGGGTAAAAAGAAGTCTTTGCAACGGTATACTGTAAGCAAACATCCTGGTGCCATCCGCGCTGCTGATGTAAATATGTGCTGCCAATGTCCTATAATAACAAAATAAATACACAACTAAAATGACACCAGTGAATAACCAGCATTTAAGACTTCTGATCATCTGATCATAGCCATGTGGATATTTGGCACTCTGATTAAGTAAAGACTTTTCCGGAAAGTTCACTTTGAAAAGTTGTTTCAAACTCCCGAAATGAACTCCAAACGAACGTTTTGGCCTGATGTTGTTTGAAATGACGGCACACTACACTTAATTTCGTTTGAAGTATAATGGGGACTTAAAGCGCCAGTGCTTCCTGCATGAAACAACATACACAGCACAAGCCGTGATGTCCGATTCACCAACAAATGACTTATATGAGCTGATCTTTTTAATGAGATTCACAAACCTGCTTGTGAATTAGCAACCTGAATCAGACTCGCTCAGTCAGCAAATGGTTACTGAGTTATCGGCGGACTACCCTACTGAACTCTGATTCATTTTGGTTATGTCTGATTTAAAGTGGGAACCGTTGCTGAGATTTATACTTTA
This sequence comes from Sinocyclocheilus anshuiensis, assembly GCF_001515605.1. Classification (NCBI taxonomy): domain Eukaryota; kingdom Metazoa; phylum Chordata; class Actinopteri; order Cypriniformes; family Cyprinidae; genus Sinocyclocheilus; species Sinocyclocheilus anshuiensis. The sequence continues at coordinate 76,582 of NW_015542351.1, forward strand.
GGCTTCTGAGACTTCAGTCTCTTTACTGACTGGTTGTGTATACTAGAAATACAGTGTTTTATTGTAATAAATTAATAACAGCATTCCAATCAATCAATCAATCAATCAAGAAATCAATTGATCTGATATAATATAATATTTAATATAAAATACTATACTAATATTTAATATTTAACATGGGTTATGCCTCAATGTTTATATTTCTAGATAAACTAGCCTCAAAAGAAAGTAGTAATCAGACATAATCAAATACAATATAATACAAAATATAGACACATGGGTTATGTATCGTGTGTTTATGTTTCTAAATAAACCAGACTTTGAAGGGAAGTAGGAGGAAACATAATATTATATAATATTCACAAAAATTAATATAATCAAATATAATATTTAACATGAGTTAGATGTCAATGTTTGTTTCTAAATAAACTAGACTCTAAAGGAAACTAGGAGGAAACGTAATATGTTATATAATATTCACATAATATCAAATTTAATATAATATTTAACTTGGGTTATGCGCCAGTGTTCATATTTCTAAAACTAGACTCTAAAGGAAAGTAGGAGGAAATGTTATATAATAGTCACATAATATAATCAAATATAATACTTAACATGGGTTATGCATCAATGTTTATGTTTCTAAATAAACTAGACTCCAAAGAAAAGAGGAAACTTATTACATAATATTCACATGAAATATAATATATTATACAAACAAACCACAAGACCAACCCTCTTTGTAAAAATCAAGTAAGTGTGTATATAAAGCTGAAGTTAAAATATTTGCCTACATGGTAACAAGCTAGAAGTAATTCTTATCAGGGAGCAAAAGAAGCAACTTCTCCTGCGAGAACTTCTTTTGTCTTTGGCTTGCCATGTTCGAAATGTGGAAGAATTAATTGGATCCTCGAGGCAATTTTCCTGACTCTTTTCACCCCTTATGTCAGTGATACCGAGTAACAACAGTGATGGCATATCTGGATGGATGGTGGTTTGGTTGAACATGTAATTGGGGTGTCATTAGTTAATTAGGAGTTGCTTTGTGTTTTATCCCTGCAGCCAAAAATATGTCACAATTATACATCACGGTGACCACGTCTAGACTTGAAAAGACCATCATTCCACACCTGCACCGATAGATAAGAGCCTTCCAATAAATCTTTCAAGATATGGCCTAGTTGCCATATAAGCCTCCTCCTCATCATCGTCTGGTTCATTAAGCGTAAGCGAGGTCCACTGTCAGAAGAGAAATAATTACAAGTGACAGGAGCATATTGAGCCCAACCAGAACTCATTTCGCTCCAAAAAAAGGGAATTGCTCTCTTTTCAAAGGAAACAAGTACAGCCATAAAATATAATGCGGTTACATTTTGTGTGACAGCATTCAAAAATAGACATGATGGCAGAACGATGAGAAAGGACATTTTAATGAAGTTATATCAATTGTCTCCCAGCCGCAGGCTTCAGCGTACTCTGAAAAATAGAGCAGTAACAATCTGCCCGGCGTGAGGAAACCTTCATCTTGAGCTTCTGAAGATTTGCGTCGATAACTGACAACACCTCAGCACCTCAATTCCTTTGTGCGCACTTGCCGTTCACATCGTAAGCAACGTGGAAAGCTGCCGGTTTCAGATGACACATCTTTTGTCATTGAGAAGTTGTGGTTTTGTGTACTGATGAGGAGAAGAGACAATGCCGGTACTGGAAATCTCATATTTACTATGTGTTCCAGAAAACAGGCTGTTTCCAGCTCACATGGTGACAAACCCATTGTTTCATGAAGTATGATGCAAGTCTGTTTATACACATTTCTGTGCAGAAAGGAGGCCAAATCTATCTGCATATACAGTTTCGATTTTTTTCCAAATACGTCTCTCAAAATAGCAATGCATATTTTATGCCTCAGCAGCCTTCGTTTCGCAAGGGTTCATTACTGCTGGAGCTGCTCGGAGGTGTTTTGGAGAAGACTTTGGTTCGTCTCTCTTCCCTATCAGCCCGGGTCCAGTTGCTCAGTCCTGTGAGCTTTGACTCCATCATCTCTCTGGAGTTCTTCAAACATCATCTCACATCATGAGGGTGCAGCGATTCCTATCAACTTCAGTCCTTTTCTCTTAACCTCTTCCTTCCTATCTCAGTCCCTTAGGTATCTTTTTACACATTAAAAATGTTGGGGTGTTTACCTAGAAAGTTAAAAGCCTTATTTTCTGTCAAAATACCATAAGTTTTTATAAAAAAGGTGATGTGATGGTAATATGGTATAATATGATTAGATTTTTTTTCGTCTGCCATGATATGTAGTCGTACGTAAGATGAATTGTATTTTCTTATTTGATGACAGTTGCGTCTACTTTCCAGTTTTCATTAACAACTGAACTCCAGTTACTATGGTATGTTTTGCTTAAATTATAGTTACCATGGTGATGGTACATTTTTGTAAGGGTTGTCGATGTATGGCAAACATTCACTCTTATCCCTATAAAGCCTACTGGATCATATTTGAAACACAAAGGCCTCAGACTGATCAACAACTTTGCCGAAAAGCCTGTTGCTCACAGTCTACTGCATGCCTTCTATCGTCTGATTGATAGTTTATACTTATGTTCACCTTCAGGTCATGACGTGAAGTTTTTAATAAAGTAAATGTAAGAATAATATTTATATTGTTCTAAATATTTTAAGATGAATATTTACTGGACTGAATCAAATTTAATAGATTATGCATACATTATTTTAATCATTTATTTTGAAAATCATGTTAAAATGTGAGTAGCCTATCAAATGTGATATATCAGGCTTCTGATAAAAATGTATTGTATTGCATTGCATTATATGCTTTGACATAAAACACAATAACTCTATCTATAATACAACTATTAAAACAATAAAAAACTACAGAGCTTTAATTTTAAAACAGAAGCATCTTACTAAGACATATTATTGGGAGATATCAAGTGACAACTGATATTTATATGTATTGTCTGTAATGCTGTTATGAAGATCTCGTTGATTTACATTTTTGGCCATATAAATATCAGCACTATAAAACAGGTGTTTTTCCTAAAGTGTATGTACCCATATTCTCCTATATCACATTATATGGGCCATAAAAACCTGATGTAGCCTACCAAATATGATACTCAACAAAAACACATGCAATTTTACAACATGCAAGATGTTTTATAAAGGTTTAACAAACTCTTCCATTTCAAAAAAATGTTTCTGACTATTATCTCATATGTCAGGCTTTACAGGGTAAAGAAAATATAATAAACCTGTTTAGCAAATGTTAGAAAAAACAGGTTAAAGCACAGTAGCTTAAATGATCATGTTGATAATTAAAACACGCACGTAACAAATTCTATCATTGCAAAACATCATACATTCTCTTATAGGCTGGAGTCAGCATTTCAAGTAATACCGCATATCCAATTTAACAGGAAAACAGGATTATAATTGTTTCCTCACTTGTAACGTTATTACTGTGATTCGACCGTAGGCCGCTCTAATATTCAGTAAAACCACCGTGTAAAACATTGCTTTTATACAAGTTCAGTAAACAAACCATTAATACTTAGTAGTACTTCACATTTTTAGACCCAATATTTCGCCAGTTACCTGCACCGTTTTTGCTCAGCCAACGAAAACACACCTCCAACCGACAGAGCAGGAGAAACTTCACGCGTCTTCAGCAACACACAGAAGAGTTTCGCTCCCGAATGAATCATGTTCCTGAACGAATCGATCGGGTGAACGATTCACTTTATAACCCGCGCGCACCAGAGACCCGTGGACATTATGGAGTGCACTCGTTCAACCCCATACCTAACTGTTAAATAGTTAATTTATGCTAAGATATTTCTTTATTTAGTAGTTATGACTCGTGGCAGTTTAAGCAAGATTTTAAAACTAACAAACAATAGGCCAACATAAGTCACGTTTGGAATTTTAGAATAAAAGGCTTTTTAATTTATGGGAATAAAAAGTTAATAATTGAGACTTCTACATTTTGTTATACAATACACCTAGTCATACCTAAAATAAAATGCATACGTGAAAATGTATGCAAGTAAAGCTTTATTTAGCCTATATAGCACCTTTTAAAAACAGTGTTTACAAAGTGCTTTATGTAACATATTTCTGCATTTTAAGTAAGTAGCCTAGTCTGTTACAGCTACTGCTATGAAAAAACTAAAAATAAACAACAAAAAAACCCCCCCATTGATTAACATTACAATCTAGAAGAATTTAATCTCACATTTTGGCCATAGTAATACCAGCATCTGCACCAAATAGCATATTTTGCGGAGTCTGTGCCTGTGAACAAAACTGATGTTTTTTTTCCTGGAGTCATAAAATGTGAGCCATAAAAGCTTGATATTTCAACAATGACAGTGGTTCTTAATCACAAACCACCAACACTTATACAAACTTATGCATTTTTTTTTAAATATATATTTTGTATTTTTGCATTCTTTTAAAAAAGAAAAAATCAGACTATCATTTCATATGTCATGCATTACAAGGTTAAAGACAACTATTTTTTTTATCTAATTCATGCACATAAACTTACATCATTGTGGGAGTCTCAGTCCTTACTAGCAAATAAGAATAAATTGTTATCAGCGTATGCTTATCTCTTTAGAGTACAAACTGAAGAGCTCTGCCTTATGAAGTGCAAGCCCACCATCTAGTGGTAAAACATCAGTAATAGTACCAGCCACAATCCTACTGTTTTCAATCTCCAAACATCTGCCATTAGTGCGGATCTAGTAAAGCATGATTTAATATTTCATTAATTTATTCAAACAGCAATTAAAGTAGAAAAATAAAATGCAAGCAAGTGCATGCATGGTTTTAAGACGTTTATTTAAAAAATAAAATAGAAAAAAAATTACATAAAAATATTGAAGGAAAACAAAAACCATTCCTCCGTCTGACCTCTTGGATGCTGGGTGGCCACACTGAGGGCTTTCAGTGTAAGGATTGACAAGGAGTGCTTTTGGCCACTGCGACATATCAGACGTCAGCAAAAAAAAGGGTTACATTTAAAATCCATCACTGAGATTCAATGAGGAGTGTCACACTGTATCAAGCAAGTACATCACCACAAATGTCAAACCATTACAGAGTGAAACACTTCCATCTTTCTAACACACCTTCACAGATTCACTCGGGAAAAACAGTGAGCCATTTTCATTCAGATAAATCACCGATAAAGTAGGTCCTTATGTGAACCGAAGGAGGGGGAGTGTTGCCTCAATGTCTGACCCATTTTGCACAAGATGCTGGTTCTATCCAAAGCAGAAACTGCTATTAGTTACATTTGCCCTATCGCATTGATAGGCAGGCGAGTCAAGAGTTGCAAGGACAATCCGTAGTCTCCGTATCAGATACGATTTTGTAAAATGCGTCATGTAAGTTTGTGGCAATCAAAGCCATTCCATACAGACCGCAAGACATGGTTGTAGTGTTGTAACAGCAGTAAAATAGTCCGGTTGATCTCCAGGAGGAAATATTTACTCCGACAAGACGTCTGGCTGCTCTTCCTCCATTAAAACAGACTGAACTTGCATACAGGAACTGTTCACGTGTACCTTGATGCCTCGCTCTGAGGCCTGGGTCTGTTAACGGTCACTCCGGTTGAGTTTTTCCACAAGATTTACAAGCAAACGGTCGTCGTGAGGGACACAGGAAGAGAGATTTTCAAAACTCCACTTGCATAGTAACAATAACCTGTATGCCTGTGATGTTCCGAGCAACAGCAATACAGTTTTAGTGTGCCATATACAAACAGACCCCCCCCCCCCCCAATAGGTAATTACCAAAAAGGCATATATTAGCGCAAGTACCTGGCAATAAATGCATGTCAAGATTCCAGAATGGAATCAAAATAAATTCCCCTTTCTCCACTAATCCGATTCGGGTGCCCGTTCAGAAGTCGAAAAGGTCCGATTAGGGCACCTTGCATAAAGCTGCACTGATCTGGAGTCTGCTCGCACGTTCATTAGAGCTTCTCTAAAATAATTCACGTCTCACACTTAGCTAGAGTGATTTAAAAAGGACACACACACACACACACACACACACACACACACACACACACAAATGAAAGCGCGTACAGGCTAAGAGCTTGAGCGTTTTTCGATGTCTATCGGTTCTCAATCTGTTAAATCCAAGTCCTAAAGCCTTAATGTCACACAACTACAACCTTAAAGACGAACAAACGAACGAATGAGACGAATAAAAGCAACAGAGGAGTCTCTGAAGCTCAACACAAAGTGGGAAATGGCGGCACCTGTAGGCAAGATCGACACTGGTCGCTTTAACTCGCTCTCGTCCAGGTGCAATTTATGCCGAGAAAAGGGGAAGAGGGAATATAAATTCTCAAAAACAGTTTTAAAACAGATTTGAGCCTGTCTGACAGGATCTGTAAACGATGAACAAAATTAAAAACAGTACAAAAATAAAAACATTTTTACAAAAACAAACAAAATGCTGGACACAGAAAAGAAAGAAGGAAACAAAACCAAAAAATTAAATGTTTCCAGAGTGAGCAAAAATACAGAAATGAAGTTATTGCACAAAAAAAAAAAAAAGTAAAGGTTGCGTGATGTGTACAGTCAATACAGTGGGGAGCTCTGGAGGCATCTCGAGTGCAGGATTCGAAGCCAGCGTTACACAAACATACACCCCGATACAACAAACAAACACTTGAAATCCACTGAATCCAGTTCATCCCACATGTGAAAGGTGTCACGTTTAGAACGAAATGTGTAGACAGGAAAACAAAAGAGCATGAAACACACACACAAACATACACAAAAAGGAACGTTTCACCTGTCAACCAGGAAGTTGTGGAGTAGACGACCAAAAAAAACAGTTCCTGTTCTTGAAGCTTCCTCAGGAAGATTGCACAGGTCAAAAAACAAAACAAAAAAACATACGAGTCTACATATACATGCACAGATTCAGTGGCAGACTGAACTACTTAGCACCGCCATCACAACTACTGAACGAGGAGCTGGGTTGCAAACGCTGGTCTCTCTGTGCTCACACCATCAGTAGGAGGGCTCAATGAGTTCTCATCAGGAAGCGAGGAGTGGAGAGGGAGCTTCCGGAGGGGAGGCGCGAGGTCTTTATCTGCTGACGCTGGCCTGCAGACTGTCCCTCTTCCTGCGGCGCCAGGTGTGGCGGTTGTATTGGATGTGGCCTCGGTTGGAAAGGACAGGACTGTGCACCACGGCGGGATTGTGGAAGCCCTTCAGAGGGAACTTGGGACCTGTCTGCAGGAGATAAGACAAGATAGGGCAAATTAGGACGATGCTAGCAACTGAAAAAAAAAAAAAGCTCAGCATACACAGAAACTGGATTTTAAATATATAAAATTTAGAACAAATGCATATTCAAAAGTATGGGGAAAGTACTTATTTTGGAAAGTAATAATTATTTTTATTCAGCAAGGACACATTAAACGGACCAAAAGTGACAGTAAAGAGATTTATAATGTTACAAAAGATTTCTATTTTAACGAATGCTGGTCTTTTGAACTTCTATTCAAAGAACCCTGGGAGAAAAACAAAACAAAAAAACAAACATTGTTTCCACAACAATATTAAGCAGCACAACTGTTTCCAACACTGATAAGAAATATTTCTTGAGCAGCAAATTAGCATTTTAAAATACATTCAAAAAGATGTTAATTATTTCTAAATATTTTATACATTGCATTACACAATATTACTGTTCTACTGTATATTTGATCAAATAAATGCTTCCTTGATGAGCATAAGAAATGAAAATGTTTCATAAAAAAAAATCAATATATATGTATATATCAATTGTAGTATTTAATTTTGAACAGTAGCGTATATAAAAACAATATTAAAAAGACATTTTCTTAATTTTGACATGCAGTAAAAGCAAAAAGTCAGTTAGCTTGATGTTTTAAAAAGGATCACCAGTAGGCCACAAGAGACTACAAAAGGGTCCATGGAAAACTGCAATAACTAAATAAAGAAAGAAAAAGAAATAATAAATAAAAAAATTAAAAATAAAAAAAAGGCGGCAACACAAAAAAACAGTCATCTTTATCTTTTTCAACTTAAGTTTCTTTTCCCTAGTATTTTTCTATTATTGATACGTGGGCAGAGCAAGTTATTTAGTTCATGACTCTGATTTGACGTAGTTGGGCATTACATTTCTTTCCCTTAATTAAAAGTATAGTTCACCCTAAAATTAAAATTCTGTCATCATTTACTCACCATAATGTTTCTCCAAACCTGTATGACTGTCTATCTTCTGTGGGACACAAAAGATGATAGTTTCAGAACCCATTGACTTCCTCTGTATGGTCAAAAAATATAATGGAAGTCAATGGGAACTGAATGTTTGGTCACCAAAATTTTTCAGAAGTCAGTCAGTCAAACAGGTTTCAAATGACATGAGGGTGAGTTAATGGTGACAAATTTAATTCTGGAGTGGACCGTCCCTTTAATTTGTCATTAAACTAGTCGTCTTGAAGGAGGAGGGAAAGTTGGACTCAGTGTCAAGATACACACAGCATGTAGAGGAGAGCACACGCGGGACACTGCCTACCTTGGGATGGTGGTGGGGAATGGGCAGAGGGCTGGGGGGAAATGGGGGGACTGCAGGGGGGAGCATGTGGAGGTATGGGGGTAGTCCATTTGCCATACACACCTGTCTGCCAGGTAGAGCGTGGAGAGAAAGATTGCCTGGGATTGACACTCTCGCCTGGAGAAACACAAACAGGGTGGACGTTTCCCAACCATCAAAACATCATCATCATCATAGTTAGCTACCAACCAAAACAGCCCCTCACCTGGGTGGCCGGAGGCATGGCGAGTGCTGCCGCGATGCTGGCTTTGCCCGTGCCCATCTGAAGCACTGGTGGCAGGGGACCCGGTGCCAGGGTCTGAAGAGGGATGTGGGCTACAGGTGGAGCGACATACGGTGTGGAGTCAGAGTCCTGAAGGAGCAGAAGTCAAATATGTGAGAGGGAAAGACAATCTAAGGAATAATAAACCTGTAAAAGCCTGACATATGAAATAGTCAGAAAAAAAAATATATATATATTTTTTTTAATTATTATTATTATTTTTAATTGAGCAGTGTATTGAACCTCTACACACAATCTTAAAATTACATGATTTTTATATTTTGAGTATCATTTTTGATACATCAGGCTTTTATGGTTTCATACAAAAATATGCAGTTTGGTGCAGTTGCTGATATTAATATGGGCAAAAGATGAAATTCTGATAGCTTGTAATGCAAATCAATGAGATCTTTATAACAGCATAACAGACTACTCACATAAAATACATATGTGACCCTTCACCACAAAACCAGTCATAAGGGTAAATTTTTCAAAATTGAGATTTATACACGATGCTTACGATATCACTGCCTGACAGCGAGGATGCAGAAGAAGCGGAGGAGTGCTGTTGAGGGCTGGAGAGGGACATGGGAGAGTCTGCGCTGTGAGGGGACACCGAGTCCCTCTGCTGCTGGTCCTCCACACCTACACCCAGCAGTGTGCCTGTCTCCACCTGCTCCACTGAGTCTTTATGAGACGGACCTGCATGCAGAAGACACCAAAAACATCAGCCATACATACAAGTTACGCCAAATCAGAGCAGGTTACATCTGAAAGATGGCTGAAACTGGTGGATTCTGTCAAAGCAGACTGAGGACTTCCATAGCCACTTTTCAAAAGGTCACATACGCCATTTCCAAACTAATCTACCAAGCGTCAGTTTGATAAAACACATTAATCACAGTCAAAGTCATGAATAAGATGTGTGAAAGGGATAAAATGCTGTTGAGGAGGACACTTGCTCACTTCAAGGGCACCTACAAAGTTACGCTTCATCAGAACGCATTTCAAATCCAATCATATCAATACACTGCAAGGACAAAATGCAAGGGTTTGCCAAAGTGACCAGGGCTTGAATTTTGGCGTGGGATTGTGCATAATTCTACTGATTCCCGCAGTTTCCGTGCTTGTAACGTGGGAAATTCACGCAAATCTTTCAGGGTGAAAGACGCTCGGGACAGATGACGGAATGTATCGTTTGCACGTGCTTTTGAGTCTGATGCAATTTCAAGTTTTCCTTTCTCTTTGGAGTGTTACAAGCTGTTCGTGAATAGATAAGATCCCTAAAGTTGCAAAGACTAAAGTCTCAAACCCAAAGAGATATTCTTTATAAAAGTTAAGACTCGTCCACGCCCTCCTAAAACGCCTCGTTTAAACACGCCCCCACCTTTACGTCACTGTGTGGGACGATTTGCATAACACCGCCCAAATGTTCACGCAAAGAAAGAATTTTACTGTTATACCTACCTGAAAAACTTAAATACAATAACAAGATAAAACTAAAATGAACTGTGCTTGTGCCATTGCTTGTCATTTATATATTCTTATTTTATTACTGACTGTTTACTTTCCTTTTTAGTTAAAATAAATTCAATTCAGAGTTTGAAATCAAAGTTCTTTTTAAGTATCTTCCTCACAATATAAATATGAATCAACAACATTATAAATTGTAAAACACAAATACACTGGGTGACGAAACATTTAGGTTGGATGATTGTAGTTTAAAAATGTCTAAAAAAATATACCCTAACTCCCCCCTCAAATTAAAAAAAGTCGAATAAAGTCTTAAAACTAGAGCCCGACCGATATATCGTTTTGCCGATATTATCGGCCGATATGAGCCTGTTGCTGATATATCGGTATCGGCGAATATGTCGTCGATATGAAATTTCTTTTACAGAACATATAACGCAGATAAAATGCTTGAAATGGTGTAATTACTTAGTTTGTCCAGCAGAGCGCGCTCTATTGTTTGCTACTGGCAACCTGGATGAAACGCTTTTGAAGCTTAAGTCTATGGAAAACCATTGAAACTTTGAACGGCCATATCTCCGTAAAGGCACGGCGAATCTGCACCAAATTCGGGGGATCCCTTCAGCTCGAGGAACCCTCTCGAACGCGAATCGAGTTTACGTCTAGAGGCCCGCTTTCGAATGAGACCACCCCCGCGTGGATAGCCCCCGGGGTTCGGGAGTTACGGGTGGTTAAATGCGCGGTCCAGCGCCGACCGATCAAGCGATCCCGGGGTGCTACCGACGCGTGGAGGGTGGCGATTGAGAGGGCTCCTCGAGCTGAAGGGATCCCCCGAATTTGGTGGAGATCCGCCGGCGCAT
>NW_015542351.1:88499-101369 GCF_001515605.1 Sinocyclocheilus anshuiensis
TTTGAATGGCCATATCTCCGTAACGGCGCGGCGAATCCGCACCAAATTTGGGGGATCCCTTCAGCTCGAGGAACCCTCTCGAACGCGAATCGAGTTTACGTCTAGAGGCCCGCTTTCGAATGAGACCACCCCCGCGTGGATAGCCCCCGGGGTTCGGGAGTTACGGGTGGTTAAATGCGCGGTCCAGCGCCGACCGATCAAGCGATCCCGGGGTGCTACCGACGCGTGGAGGGTGGCGATTGAGAGGGCTCCTCGAGCTGAAGGGATCCCCCGAATTTGGTGGACCAGTTCCAAGGGAACATACACGTTACTTTCAAAGGTCATTAAAGTGCACGAGACGTGAATTTATATTTATTTACAGAGGTATATTATGTCAAACTTCACACTTCTCTAGTAAGTTTCGTCTGTGTGTGAAGACAGTAGCGCAAATCCGTGAATGAATGAATGGAATTGAATTGAATTAAAGTTGAATAAACGTAAACTTTACTGTTCAGTGCACTGATGTCAGACTCATTTTGGATAATAAAGTTTATTGTTAAATGCCCTGCCTCCATTATGTATCTCTGTCACGTCATTATAAGTGTTTGATCACCACATTTGAGAGATCATTGCAAAAAATGTGTTTATGCATATATATATTCTGTTTATGTATATACTGTATTCTATATATAGTACCAGTCAAATGTGTGGACACACGAATGGGAAAGTGTCCAAACTTTTGACTGGTACTGTACTATAATATACACAAAGAATACCGGCCGATATATCGATATCGGCCTTTTTTTACTCCCTAATATCGGTATCCGTATCGGCCCCAAAAAACCCATATTGGTCGGGCTCTGCTTAAAACATCTTTGCCATTTTTATAAAGACATTACAAATTTTCTCGTTATGCTAAGTTATGCATACATTTATGTATGGATACTCCTAGTTTCCTTCAATTAATAAAATGTTTTGAAAACTAAACTGTCATCGCAGAGGAAAACTATTAGCCATTTTAGGGTAATGTGGCATCTTATGCTGTAAAAACTTCGTGAACACCCTCCAAACAGGACATGAGTGACCGGTCCACTCAGATGGTCTATAATGCCTTATCAATGAGAACTTCTTGCACATTATGAAGTACAATCAAAAACACAAACACCCTGAATGAAATCCACTTAGTAGCTGCAGTCAAAACGCATACATTGTGAGAAAGTGTTTTCATTCTGAGACGTACCTGGGTTCCTCTCAATGCGGGCGTTGTGTCTGCCACCCCATTTCTTTATGATCCACTCCCTGTAGTCGATGACTTCCTGGGTGACTTTAATTATGCGGCCCAAAGTGCTGAGGCGACAAGATAAGTGGCAAATTAAATAGAGTTTGAGAGAATTAGGGTGAAGGTGCTTGAATGCAGATGAGATCTGTACCTGTCACTGTCTTTGTTTGGGTAAGAACGTGCAAGAGGTGAGACGGCGTGACCCAGTATTATATAGGCGTAGTCAAAAGCCTCCTTCACCTGCATGGCACCGTAAGAGCTTCTGCCCACATCATTACCTAAACAGTCACACAAAAGAAGAAAAATATAGTAACAGAACAAAAAATGTTTCACTTAAATTTTTTATGGTTCTTGTGCAATTCCGTGGTTTATTTTCATGTAGCATCAATATTTTGATAAATATTTAGGTCAGGTAAATTTTAGAACTTCTATCATTAATTATAAAACATTGGTTTAGTACACAAGTTTTTGTACTAATTTTGCATGTTTTCTTTTTTCTTTTAAAGATATTTTGCAAGGATGGAAGTTTCTGTAACATTCTGTAATATTCTAGTGCTTTCTGGAACATTCTAGAACATTGTAGGTCTAGTCATAAAAGACAAAAATCATACAGTGTACACTCACTTTTGGATAGCTGTTTATGCTAAACTGTTGTTGTTAGCTCAGTATTATGCATGTACCATGTCATTTTTATGCAAGAGTAAAAACAGATTAGCTTGTGTAAGTTGTCAACATATTTTAGTTTTCATGAGCACTATTAATGATAGTGCAATTAATTAATGCTTAATGATTTTCATGTGACATTTTATAAAGAAACATTTAAAATAATAGTGAAATAAAACTTTTATAAAAATTTGTTTCACAGTGTAATGAATACAATTCTTCAATACTGAAAGTAATTTACTGAAAGTTGTTTCTTTCATCAAACTACTTTCATTGCCTTAAAGCACATAACAGCAACACCAAACATCTCATTTTCTACAACAATTTCAAACGTGTTCAATGGCTCGGTTCCAAAACCTAGTGAGCGGCCTACCTAGACAGCATCTCAAGTTATCATAGGCAAAGTTAATGACACAAAGTCTGTCCTAAAACACACGCAGTTGCCTTTTAAGATATCTTGTTTTGGCCAAATTTGGATTCTTGGAAAAAGCAATTCAAGAATGTATTGTGGAGAGCATAGCGACCAAAGAAGTTGAAAGAATGTAAATTTTATTCCATACCGTATAGGTTTTCCCAAACTATGAATTAAATCATAAAAATGTAAACATGTAAATGAATGAATAAAAACAAATCGAAATATATACCTTTCTATAAATATATTCTAAATAATAATACTACAAAATAATAAAATATATATTTATTTCTTGCATGTCATGAGACCATCAACCAACATTAACAACTGTGAACATGCATTGTTAAATTACTGACATATTCTCAGGGTGGACTTAAAGTAATATTTTAGGGGTTTGGCTGCCAAAAAAAAGTTTGGGAATCTCTGCCATAAAATATTAAAATTGTGTGTAAATTATGTATTTTTATGCTTTAGATAATTAATGTGTTACCTTAGTAACATCCTAACACCAAACTGTATTGAAAGCAATTGAGAGTCGAGTCTTTATGTGAGGAATTAGTGAAATTGGTAATTTATGAGGTTCCAACTCAGTTAGGATGCTGCCTCAGAAACTAGCTGCCAATGTAGGCAGTAGACAGCAAGCAGCTCACTAGGGTTTGCGTTATTGAAACCAATTTTAGATAAATGGCTTGAAACACACCTGGAAGAAGAGGGTCCTCAATACAGAGCATGGAGGGCCTGTAGCCATTACTCATGGCCTTCATTATGTCCTCTTTAGCCATGTAAGCGCCGCCGTTCTTTATCCTGATGCCTGTCTTCAGGTAGTTGAAGTGTCTTCCATACAGCTCGAAGAACTCGATGAGCAGAATGCCAAGGTTCATGTTGGGAGTCCTAGCATCAATTCTTGGGTGCAACTGTGGGTGTAAGTCAAAAAAAAAAAAAAAACAGCAGGCAAGTCTCTTTATTTGTTTGGTAGAGTCATTTATGAAATGAGCATGACTGACAGTCATACAAAGGTAGTAAAATATGCTTGACAAGTAATGACAGATCTCTAAATGAGACTAGACCAAGTTATTTTTATTATGAAACACTCTTCGTCTGCATGTTGTGACAGTTTTCAGACCGGCTGCTAATGTTGCACCTGTAAGAAGCTGATGACCATCAGGATGAGACTGTAGGAGCTGATTCCTCCAGTGAAGACTTCGTTGAGGTCTCGCTGCAGCAGGAACTGTTTCAGCACTAAGATTAAATAAGGCAGCACGGTATACTTCTGTGTGGGAGAAAAAAAAGAAGCTATTTTAGACTTTAGTACATCAAAAAAGACGCCATTTACACCAGGCATTAATAAGCATTTCAAAAGCGACTCATTTAACACTTGAAGGATCCCTACAAGGTTCGCAAAGGGTCTTTTTATGACAACAGTGTCTCATTACACATTTACATCAGGAATATCTGTTTTGTGAAGTCTTGCACATGGATGTGCCGAAAACATGGGGGTTTCATACATGATTGTCTTTCACTGTAGATAAAATCCAGCTGTTCAGAAGCAGCAGAGATATTCACATGAGGTAAAGTGTTATGATAACTGGTGACTGGGCCAATAAATCTAACATTCCTCCACCATGCAAGATTGACATCGTCTTAAAGGTTTTGGTTGGGTGGCATTCACTATCGGAGTGTTTCAAGTCATCCTGGGAAGTTTGCATTTCTCAATTATGTTTGCATTTTCAATTACGATGTCTATGTTCAAGTCACTTTAGTCTGAGCAAGATAAAAGCAAAAACAAACAAGATTTAACTTCACAATTTTAACTCAAAAGGAGTTGACCAAAAAGTATGAGAATCCCAGCTGTAAAGTATACAAATAGTTAAATCTAATAAAAATAGGACTGTATCACCCATTATTTGCGTGAGCTATGTATTATGTTTATAAGATTATTAAGGTGTTAACTTAGCAACATGCTAACACCAAACAATATTGAAATCAATTGCGAGTTGAGTCTCAGTGTGCTTCACATTTGTCAACAGTGAGGTTCCAATTCACTTAGGATGCTGCAGATGTCTATGTAGGCAGTAGACAACAAGAAGCTCACTAGTTCATATTTACAAGTTGGGAAGTCGTAATTACGATGTCAGGTGTCACATTCGTCACTTTGGTAAGAATTAGGGATGTAACGGTATGAACATTTCTTATCACGATTATAGTGACCAAAATTATCACGGTTATCAGTATTATCGCGGTATTGTTCAAATGTGCTGGAGATGTTCAAAAAGTACAGACACATAAATCACTTCACCAAGTTTCATATTTAAAAATCAACAAACAACAAATAAAATGACTTTTTGTTTGCATAATCACTAAAACAATAACATTACCAATGATGTTCGGATTTTAAATGACAACTTGACTGACAACAGTTTAATAGCATGTTGAAATATCTAATGTAAATGTTCAAATAAAGCTTTGAAAAAGTTTAATAAAAAGGTAAACCTCAAATTTCAGCCTTTAAAGAAAAGATATGTCAAAATGATCATTGATTAATAAATGATTATATGTATTTTATCTGCTCCATAAATAATTCTAGATAACTTATCTGAATTGTTTAAATGTGTAGAATCCACATAAGCTTGTTTTTCATCAACTGGTCAATATTTACAGCAGGGCATGCAAATTCAGTTCGTTTTTGGCTAGTCAGAAACTGCACACAGGCTGAATGTAAATATAAGTCTCTGTAAATCCACTCGCTGACAGCAGGTGGCGCTTGTACATTCATATAATTAATTAATTCATATATATATTCATTTGTATAATTCCCTTAGCACTCTTTTAAAACCTCCCAGCTTTTCCGCCCTGTTTTCACTCAAAACGAAACTACTCTGCGCACTGTGCGCACGTGAGACTGTTACTTAAAACTGTGCTTTATGCTGGACAGTATTTATTTATTGCGAGTTGTTCAAATCGCAGTAATCTAATACGGTTTTAATGATAATTAAAAGATGAAACGGTAATACTAACCGTGGGGAATTTTATCATGATTTATCATCAAACCGGTAATCATTGGATGGTGATGTACATTTTCTACTTTAAAAAACAAAATCAGCAAGATTTTTTTTTTAACTCCACTTCTACAAAAAAGCTTCTGTTTCCCCACTAGTAATTTAATTTGTTCATGTGAGTTCAGACTCAAATACCATCTTTCCGATATGAATTGAATGCCCCATAATAATTGCATGGATTATTTAATATTTGTATGAATATTAGGACTGTAAGTCCAGCATCGATCGATTCGGTCTTAAACAATTTCTGTAGCTCACAGAATCAAAATAATTTAAAACATAAGTACTGGACACTACCAGGCTAAAACAGCACCTTATCTTTGCGTTTGCCAGCACATTTTGAGAATCAGAGGCTGTTCTCTGTAATCCTTCAAAGAAAATGCCATATTGCGACATTATCTCCCACGCACTGATTTTTCACAAAAAGTTAAAAATGACTATTTAAAATATTTAGTCAAATATTGGACTGACTGTCCCAATCACTAAATAAATAATAATAATAATAATAATAATAATAATAATAATAGACAGCTATTCATTAATTTTGTACCAACAATAATCGTGGAAATTTCAAAATTCATTTGGCTCAAACATCTGAGGAAGCATGTGGCCCCATCAGTTTGAATGGATATGACGTCTCTGACCCAAAGCATGTGATTTTTGCATTTGTGTGGTTTCTATTGTTGCTACATTTTTTTTTTGTAAATGTAGAACATATTTTAGTACAAAAGGTATTGGTAAAATCACAGATTTCACACATCAATCTGTGTGCATGCACGTTTAGTCAATCAGACCCTTTGTCCCTAAACTGTGTATTAAGGAAAAACCTCCTCTGACAGATGCACAGATGAGAGCAGTCACAGAGGAGTACAGCAGGTATGCACATGGAAATGAGCTTGGCAGAAGAGCATTAAGTCAGCAGGTCATCTCCTTATTCAAACATCTGCACTGAAAGCTTGCTGACAGATGTTGACAGAAGCAGTGCTGCAACCTCCTCTCTTTAGTCGAACACTGACACTTTAAGCCTGACATCAAATCAGCAACCACAGAGCAAATCTAGGACACATAGTGCATGTAAATACAAGCAGGGTTCAAAATGTACTTCCTGTGCAATGTACTGTAGCAATAAGTAACACTGCAACGCACATTGGGCCTCACTCATGAAACACCAGCAGAAAGAATTTGTGTAAATCGTTCGTAAAGTCGTTCTGCGTAAACATTCGAATTCATGAAAATGTTAGTATTTTCAAAATGTTAACGTTAGTTGGTAGGAAAGAAATTTACACCTGCTCCCTACCACGTGTACATGGTGCGTAAAACGTTCTGTGTTCATTTAGGCAAACTGATGACACTGAATTTGATGCACTGCCATTATAATATTTTACAAGCTCGTTGGGCCGGAATTTTTTACTTTTTTTTTGTAGCTGATAGAGTTGATAAACTGTTTAGCTTTGGGTAAAACGCAGCGCTTGTCACTGTCACTTTTTACCCAGCCGTCCAATCAATGGAGGAGGGGCGGGACAAATACTACACCGACCAATCATACTACTTGTACAACAACTGAACAACAATAGATATTGCTGGTTACTGCATTTTTATATTCAGTAATATTCTTCAAAATGAGATACTAGTAATACGTTACTGCCGTGAATATTTCAAATCATAGCAACCAAAGAGTCTCAGCTAGAAAAACACTGTGCCACCAAAGCGTTCTCCAGCACCACCAGCTGGCCGTTTTAAGAAGAGCGCCGGACAGTTTTTCAGCTGGCTAAAAACACTTTGGTGGACACACGTTATTGAATATTTATTGTTAGGCATATGGCCTATTAGTGTTTTTTGCATTTATGCAATATACTGGAGCCAAACCTGAGAAAGTAGACCAGAATATTCCACTGCGTTCCTGGACACGCAATTTACGTAGCTGTAATTCATAGGCGGGGATTATGCTAATTGTGAATGAGCGTGCACGAGCGCCCTATTTACGAATGATTGGAATTCATTAACATACACGTTTAACTATCAAATCTGATGTGTACGAAGTGTTTGTGAATTCGGAGGAGTTTTCGGGAAGGTCCGTTTTACGCGCAAATTACTCAGAATTTACTCCTATATTTACGAATGTTTCATGAATGAGGCCCAATGCCCATACAATGTTTTCACAAGAAAATGTAGAAAGATTTATGCAAAAATTCAACCATAACTCTGTTGGGAATTGCCTACATGAGGTGAAAGAGCTGAAGACTTTGCTTTTGTTCACTGAAACACATCATATATGTAAGATTAATCTGCTATAGTCACGACATAAAATTACAATTTACATTTACAAAGAAAAGGAAGCATGCAAAGTTGAACTAAATTATATTAGTCCCAATGTGTCATTAGGGCTGTAATTACGCCATTGTCTGTTTCAGCTTGATATGTTCTCATCTTTTTGCAAATCATAGGCAACTAAAATATCACTTTTACAGAGAAAAAATGCTTCAGGCTATATGGCATTTCAGTGAAAGTAAAATGGACAAAAATATTGAATATGACATGACTAAATTGTACTAGAACTAAAAATAAAATTTATTTGACCAAAAAATACAGTAAAGAAATTATATTGTGAAATATTACAATTTAAAAAGAACTGTTTTCTGTTTGAATATTAAAATGTAATTTATTCCTCTGATGGAAAAGTTGAATTTTCAGCATCATTGCTCCAGTTTTCAGTGTCACATGATCCTTCAGAAATGTGTGTGTGGGGTTTTTTTTGAGCACCAAATCAGCTTACTAGAATAATTTGGTTATCATCAATATTGAAAACAGTTGTGCTGCTAATGTTTTTGTGGAAAACGTGACTTTGTTCAGGATTAACAAAGCATGTAATAGAAATCTCAAGATGAACTTGTAAATACTCAATTGTCTGCTACAGTTTGACATGCTGTCACTTTGCAAATAATGTCAATTAAAATGTTATTTTTAGAGACTAAAACAAAGTGATATGCTATTTTAGCAAGTAAAATGGACTTTAAAATGTCCTTTAAATGTAGTAATTTATCAAAATTAGAAATACTACAACTAAAACAAACAAAAAAATGGACAAACGAGCACTACAATAAATACAAGCAAGCAAACAATATTCAGTTGAAGCCACTTTTGAAACTATACATTAGTGTAGTTTTACAAATTTGTTAAATTAGAATTTCAAAATATGCTAAAACTGTTTTTACCTTCACATATTCTTTGATGAAGCTAGCAGCTTTGATGCCCGTCTCCACGTTAAAACTAATGTCCACTTTCACCTCGGTCTCCTGATCTGTCAGTTTGATGATTGGTACCTTCAAAATTCAAAGATATAACACAATTAATGGCTAAGAAACCCCCAAATGTTACAAATTGAAGCAACATTCCAAAGACATTCTTGGCAAAAACAAAAAAGCAACAACCACTGAATATGAAACAGTTTAAGTGTGGTTGATGTTAAATCAACAGTGGGAAAACATACCGTAGCTTTGTCCAAAACTTTGATGGAATATGGTTCTGCCACATTGTGTTTTCTGAGCGCTTGCTCCAACTGCTGCAGGGGAGGTTTCTCCCATTTCCCAAACACCACCAGGTCAATGTCACTACAGTGTAAAAGAATCAGCCAGATTCAGGCCTACTGACTAACAGTAACACAAGGAAAATCTTTCAGGCTTTAGAGACCAATTATTTTGGACTGTACAAGTTTTCATAAACTACAGATCTAGGATCATTTGTGCCATTCTCACATTTGGAGTTAGCAAACAGCAATTGATCATAAAACGTCTGTTTAGTTACTAAAAGACAGCTAAGAGCCAAAAAAGGCTAGCAGGCTATGGTTATGATAAAGATGAAGCACGTGATCTGATCCCACCAGTCTGTGAGTCATCTAACTGTGAATAGTGTTATGTCTGTACAGCAACAACGGATCGTGAGAGCAACATCACGCATGTTGAGATCTGCTAACAATCCTGTTCAAAAATGCACTGCTGTGTTGTCACCTGATGTGCAAGATCAAACACACATTCATTTACCTGGTTGGGAGAAAGAGTCCAGTGCTAAAGCTGCCAAATATCTGGACCTAAAGTACATAAAAGTAAAAACAAATACATTCGTATTTTTTAATTCTAATTTATTATGCTAATAATAGCTCAATTGCATAGACATCAGCTCTTAATCTTACATCAGCGGTTGGCCACAACTCCTTGATGACCGACTCTATCCTGTCCACCACCTCCTGTCTCATGGTGGTCTCCTGAGGACGAGGAGACATGAAATTGTAGAAGTCCATGATTTCTTCATGCAACCTTGGAAGAAATGAAAAAGAAAATTATGGAAAGGCAGCTGGTACAATTTAAGAGGCCATTTTTGCAGATTCATCACAACAACTCAAAGCAAGAATCTTAACATGTACACGACCTGTACAATAAATACACTTGGGCTACAGGACTAAGAACCTGACTGGTTAAATGTTAACAAAATTCACATTCAGATCTGGCTCCATTCTTGTATAGAAACAGCCACGTTTCACAATCCGATCAATTCCCCATGGAGAAAATCAACTGCCGGAAGTATTTAAAGTTTGAAACATGGAAAAGATACTCCAGATTACAAAACAATGAAGTAAAAATCACCATTAACAAATATATGTGAAAATCCCATTATGTAGGGAAAGCATGATCATGAAAAACATGATCATGATGATGGTTTAATGTGGCTGGCAAATTTAAATATGATTTTTTTAATTAATATGCGTTATATCGTAAAAATTATTATTCAACCTTTACATTTGGTCCTCCCAATTGTGAATATTTGGTAACATCCTTGATGAGCTGACTAGACTTTAATTTTTGTTTTGAATCAGATTTTTACAATTATATTTCATAGAAAAAAATACACATACTTATCACGACTTGTAGTCTGTCCTACACCAATGCCTCTAAATAAAACTTCAAGCTAATTTACAGACTTAAAAGTTCTTACTATTTTACTCAGAAATACTCAACAGCTGGAAATACCAAGAAAACCAATGTCCACCAATCTTAAACACCTAAACAGCATTTTGCACCTATGAGTCTATGACAGAGAAATGCTGTCTAGTAGGACTACATCAGCCACTCAATAGGTTTTTAGACACAGTCACTGCCTCATTCGGTTCCAGATTCTTTCATGGAAAAATTCCAGAGGTCTGCAACCATCCACCACAATTATAACAAGTTCATGCAACAGATTCGTCCCTTCTTACAAGCCTACAATTGCTGGGTTACTAAGGACTAAAGCATGCATTGTATTAAGTGTCCAGTGTCATACTCATAAATCAGCAAACACCAAAACCCTGAACATAGCCGACAGCCAACATTAATGGACAGGCGATGACAACAAATGTAACAAAACGGTTAGTAAAAAGCTGTTGTCAGACATAAGCAAACAACAACTCACTTGCCGTATTTGTAAAGTCTACTTCGAAAAGTGTAGTTGATAAGAACTTAATTAAAAAAAATTAATTCACTCAGGTTCGAACAGGTTCAGGTTTAGTGATAAGTCGCGTCGTCCCTGACATGGCATATATAGAGTGCATTAACGCCCACCCACTCTTCCAGCTGCATTGGTTACAGAAGCATCTCTCCTTTTATCCTTTTACTAAAAATCATAAAAAGTTATATAAACCATGAACCATAGCAGAAAAATATTTGAAAATCAGAGAAAAAGTACAAGACTGCGTGCTGAATGGCTTTAATGCGGGAAAGAACTATCCCATTAAGCATTGCGAATAACAATTGAATTAAAAAGAGAAATATAAATATTGATTTAAACACTTGATTATCCATATGCAAACGATACATTTTATGTTCACTGCAAATGCAGCAAGTTATAAATGACTGTTTATAAACTGCATATCTTGCAGTGAACGTAATGTATTGTTTCTATATGTATAATCAAGTGTTTAAATCAATAGTTTTATATATAAAATATGATATGATTTTATATGAAAGCGTAGGGAAGTTGACTATCATTCGCAGTGTTTTTCAAAAATTCTATGCGCTACAAATTTCTTTTGGCGCAATTGTCTCAGTTCTCTGATTGGTTGAGATTTCTCTGCTGAATCATGGGTAATGTAGCTTTTCCACCAAAAGTGTCACTGTTGAACATGATTATTTAATGGAGTGGTAAATCAACTATTTTCAAAGGCTTGATTGTGTTTATGGGGTGCAGTGTAACATGTGTTCATGCTTTGTAAAAAAAACAAAAAAACAACAACATTATTTTCACATATTCTACCTTTATTCTACAATGCTGTTTCTGTTCTCCTAAAAACAGTCTGTTCATTTCCTGAAATACGCAATGGGCTCGGATAGGTTAGCTGGCCCAGTGTGTTGTGATTCGCGAACTGCCTAATGCACGTTGTCCGGAAATGTCACACCCCCTTACCATTATGGATAGTTGCGTGTTCCCGGGGTTTATATACATTTTAGGGTTAGTGATGTCACAAACCCAGGAAAAAGCTTGTTGTAGTCCCTACCAGCTAGGGATGGGCGGTATCTTATCATTTGCGATATACCGGTAAAAATTCTCCCCACGATAAGAATTAAGTCTTCCCGCGATAATAATGATAAAGTCTAGTTGTTGACATATTTCTGTGTGAGACTGCGGAGCGACATTGAGGAAGGTGGACGTGAAATTGAGGAGGAATAGCCT
This sequence comes from Sinocyclocheilus anshuiensis, assembly GCF_001515605.1. Classification (NCBI taxonomy): domain Eukaryota; kingdom Metazoa; phylum Chordata; class Actinopteri; order Cypriniformes; family Cyprinidae; genus Sinocyclocheilus; species Sinocyclocheilus anshuiensis. Next base: position 100,588 of record NW_015542351.1, read on the forward strand.
ATATCGCTAAATGAGCTCAAGCTCCTTTTACAATCTGTAACTGGTTTGGTTAGGGCTGTACAGTGCACAAAAAAATTGGTCTGAATAAATGTACTACAGTAGCACGTGTGCGATACAGTTTTGCATGTGTATGAGCCTGTTTACAAACCTGTTGTCCAACAAAGATATAATTTATTGACATGCTTTTTCTCCAAATTAACTTAACATAGTCGAGTGTTTGAAATACTTCTTTTTGTGACCAGACGTGGTTTCATATTACAAAATGACAGTATTATATACAGTGATAAAGGCCATGTTGATTAACATTGCATTATAAATATACTTTCCTTACAAAAAATACCCAAGATTGAAGAACACAGATAAACCATATATTTTGTGCAATCGTATGTTTATTTTCCTCAAGTTTCATCAGTTAAAATGTCTCTATCGCCGTTGTGCGTTTTATTCAGCGATAACTGGATACCTTCCTGGAGCATCGTCAGTAGTATTTCTTCTGCTATGGATATGTGGAGTTTCTGTGCAAGAGTGCCTTCCGGCTTCCAGTATGAATTAAACAGTCTTTACATTACGTGTGTACTCAATGCTCACAACACCCTATTTTGGGTAAAAATAGGAAGGATAATACTTTTCTCTAAAGAAACAGGATACCCTGAATTATCGTCAACGCAATAAACGCAATAAATATCGTGATATATTTTAAAGCACATATCGTCCATCCCTACTACCAGCCTTTTTTTGTAGTTTTTGTAGTCCGATTTCTTTAAAAGAAAATATCTCCCTTT
>NW_015542351.1:101987-111270 GCF_001515605.1 Sinocyclocheilus anshuiensis
TAGGGAAAGCATGATCATGAAAAACATGATCATGATGATGGTTTAATGTGGCTGGCAAATTTAAATATGATTTTTTTAATTAATATGCGTTATATCGTAAAAATTATTATTCAACCTTTACATTTGGTCCTCCCAATTGTGAATATTTGGTAACATCCTTGATGAGCTGACTAGACTTTAATTTTTGTTTTGAATCAGATTTTTACAATTATATTTCATAGAAAAAAATACACATACTTATCACGACTTGTAGTCTGTCCTACACCAATGCCTCTAAATAAAACTTCAAGCTAATTTACAGACTTAAAAGTTCTTACTATTTTACTCAGAAATACTAAACAGCTGGAAATACCAAGAAAACCAATGTACACCAATCTTAAACACCTAAACAGCATTTTGCACCTATGAGTCTATGACAGAGAAATGCTGTCTAGTAGGACTACATCAGCCACTCAATAGGTTTTTAGACACAGTCACTGCCTCATTCGGTTCCAGATTCTTTCATGGAAAAATTCCAGAGGTCTGCAACCATCCACCACAATTATAACAAGTTCATGCAACAGATTCGTCCCTTCTTACAAGCCTACAATTGCTGGGTTACTAAGGACTAAAGCATGCATTGTATTAAGTGTCCAGTGTCATACTCATAAATCAGCAAACACCAAAACCCTGAACATAGCCGACAGCCAACATTAATGGACAGGCGATGACAACAAATGTAACAAAACGGTTAGTAAAAAGCTGTTGTCAGACATAAGCAAACAACAACTCACTTGCCGTATTTGTAAAGTCTACTTCGAAAAGTGTAGTTGATAAGAACTTAATTAAAAAAAATTAATTCACTCAGGTTCGAACAGGTTCAGGTTTAGTGATAAGTCGCGTCGTCCCTGACATGGCATATATAGAGTGCATTAACGCCCACCCACTCTTCCAGCTGCATTGGTTACAGAAGCATCTCTCCTTTTATCCTTTTACTAAAAATCATAAAAAGTTATATAAACCATGAACCATAGCAGAAAAATATTTGAAAATCAGAGAAAAAGTACAAGACTGCGTGCTGAATGGCTTTAATGCGGGAAAGAACTATCCCATTAAGCATTGCGAATAACAATTGAATTAAAAAGAGAAATATAAATATTGATTTAAACACTTGATTATCCATATGCAAACGATACATTTTATGTTCACTGCAAATGCAGCAAGTTATAAATGACTGTTTATAAACTGCATATCTTGCAGTGAACGTAATGTATTGTTTCTATATGTATAATCAAGTGTTTAAATCAATAGTTTTATATATAAAATATGATATGATTTTATATGAAAGCGTAGGGAAGTTGACTATCATTCGCAGTGTTTTTCAAAAATTCTATGCGCTACAAATTTCTTTTGGCGCAATTGTCTCAGTTCTCTGATTGGTTGAGATTTCTCTGCTGAATCATGGGTAATGTAGCTTTTCCACCAAAAGTGTCACTGTTGAACATGATTATTTAATGGAGTGGTAAATCAACTATTTTCAAAGGCTTGATTGTGTTTATGGGGTGCAGTGTAACATGTGTTCATGCTTTGTAAAAAAAACAAAAAAACAACAACATTATTTTCACATATTCTACCTTTATTCTACAATGCTGTTTCTGTTCTCCTAAAAACAGTCTGTTCATTTCCTGAAATACGCAATGGGCTCGGATAGGTTAGCTGGCCCAGTGTGTTGTGATTCGCGAACTGCCTAATGCACGTTGTCCGGAAATGTCACACCCCCTTACCATTATGGATAGTTGCGTGTTCCCGGGGTTTATATACATTTTAGGGTTAGTGATGTCACAAACCCAGGAAAAAGCTTGTTGTAGTCCCTACCAGCTAGGGATGGGCGGTATCTTATCATTTGCGATATACCGGTAAAAATTCTCCCCACGATAAGAATTAAGTCTTCCCGCGATAATAATGATAAAGTCTAGTTGTTGACATATTTCTGTGTGAGACTGCGGAGCGACATTGAGGAAGGTGGACGTGAAATTGAGGAGGAATAGCCTATATCGCTAAATGAGCTCAAGCTCCTTTTACAATCTGTAACTGGTTTGGTTAGGGCTGTACAGTGCACAAAAAAATTGGTCTGAATAAATGTACTACAGTAGCACGTGTGCGATACAGTTTTGCATGTGTATGAGCCTGTTTACAAACCTGTTGTCCAACAAAGATATAATTTATTGACATGCTTTTTCTCCAAATTAACTTAACATAGTCGAGTGTTTGAAATACTTCTTTTTGTGACCAGACGTGGTTTCATATTACAAAATGACAGTATTATATACAGTGATAAAGGCCATGTTGATTAACATTGCATTATAAATATACTTTCCTTACAAAAAATACCCAAGATTGAAGAACACAGATAAACCATATATTTTGTGCAATCGTATGTTTATTTTCCTCAAGTTTCATCAGTTAAAATGTCTCTATCGCCGTTGTGCGTTTTATTCAGCGATAACTGGATACCTTCCTGGAGCATCGTCAGTAGTATTTCTTCTGCTATGGATATGTGGAGTTTCTGTGCAAGAGTGCCTTCCGGCTTCCAGTATGAATTAAACAGTCTTTACATTACGTGTGTACTCAATGCTCACAACACCCTATTTTGGGTAAAAATAGGAAGGATAATACTTTTCTCTAAAGAAACAGGATACCCTGAATTATCGTCAACGCAATAAATACCAGAAATATCGTGATATATTTTAAAGCACATATCGTCCATCCCTACTACCAGCCTTTTTTTGTAGTCCTTAAACAGCGATTTCTTTAAAAGAAAATATCTCCCTTTGCATTGTTTATGCTTTAACAGCAACGCACTAACTAGGGATGGGCGTATCGATCCGAAGTATCGATATATCGATACTGATGCGAGTATCTAAAGTATCGATACTCAAACAATAAATATCGATACTAAGGTGTGTTTTATTTACCAGTGATTTTGTTTATTTAACAAAAAAATAATGCATTGAATTGGACAAAAAACCTATGTTAGTAAATAAATAGTTTGCATTTTATGCGTGCAACAGCCTGTCGCTGGCAGTCCCTTATGAAAATGAACCATGGTTTTACTAAAGCGACCATAGTTCAACTGTAGTATTTGTAGATTCGAATCATATGTAAACAAAAAACTAGGGATGCACCGATATGAAAATTTTGGCCGATACCGATGACTGATAATTCTTTATTTTTGAAAGCCGAAAACCGATATGTTGGCCGATAAATCTATATCCCAATTTTTATATACTTTTTGAGAGCCTGGTTACAAAAAAGTTCTCATCATTAAAACCCACATCCCAAACACTTCAACATAAGCAGCTTAAAACAAAATAAGTGGTATCGCCCATCCCTAGCACTAACAAAAGTTAAAAAAGTGAAATCAATCAACCATCCTTTAAAATATTAGTTGAAAAATGTGGCTTCAACAAAAGCATATAACCATTAACTAAACAACTCTGTAGCTCACAGTTGGATCTGTCTTTAAAGTTTTATAAGTTAATCGCTAAAAAATTAATTTATAAAATTAATAAAATTAAATACATTTCCCTTAAGAAAATGAACAGGATTGTGAGTTCCAGAACCTGTTGCACACTAGAACACTCCAAAAAGCCCAATAAGCCCATTACATTTTCTTTTCAAATATCAAGTGTTATTAAGACCGTTTATTGTAATTTCATGTGTCCCAGTTTAGCTTGTTTCTGATTTGATTTAGTTCATTACACGGAATTCAAAATAAAATGGTCATTTACGTTACACGTTCGGTTCTCGGTTCAATGAGTCAGTGAGTTTATGACTCGAAAACCACTCTAAACGATTCGTGAATGAATCTTTCAGACCGGTTCAATCGATTCACTAGCAACAAGATCCGACTCAAATGATCGAATCGCTAACGAATCAGAATCGCTACTACACTAAACTGTTAGGTTCCACAAGCGACCCAACCCACACAGACCAGGACACCCCGGCTAACGTGCTAAAGCTAACCCCCGGCCCAACACGTCAAAAAAGGCCCTCCGACACTTCATCACACGCAGAAGGCCACAGAAAGCCAGCGCAACATTATAACGCCCCATCCCGACCGCAAGCAAGCGAACGCTGCTGCTGTAATAAATCAAGCTCTTCTCACCCGTCAACCCCTGGGTTATATTTCCTCGTCTTCCAAGGCGTGCCGGAGTTGTCATAATTGCCGTTAGTCCAGTTAGAGATCAAGTAGTTTATCCCATAGGTGCTGGCTTTATTATCGCTTTTCCTCCGGCCCGGATGATGGTGGTGGTGATGGTGGCTGTGAACCGCTGCCGGATGGGACGGGTGGCGCTTCATGCAACTCTGCTGCTGCTCTTGATGGAAGTGCCGTAGATGAGGATGAGGAGGGTGATGATGGTGGTTGACATTATTCAGCACGCTCTCGCTGCAAATAAAAAACGGATGGCCCTTGTTCATATTCCCAGCGATCATATTAGGGCTTGTAGTCCTTATTTTAGAGCAGCTGGACGCCGGATCCGCCACCGAGCCGGTCTTTTGGGTCATTTCGCCGTCTCCCGTGTTTCCATTTAACGCGTGAGCCGCAGAGCCGCTGCTTTTAATGTTAGTGCCGTTATTCGCATTGGACGCGACAGTTTTATAAACGTCAAACGCCGGAGAATTGACACAGAGGTTGTTGTGGTGGTGGTGGTTCTGGTGCTGACCCGTGTTAGTCCGGTTTACCCGAGACGTCTCCCACACACGCATCCATAAAGCGTTCGCAGGACCTTTCTGTTCCGGCTGAATCCAAGCGACCCTCGGATCCATTCAACTCGTCTTTCTAGCAGCGCTGTCAAACAAGCGTTCAGCGGAGAAGTTTGAGTCCGGACCGCGGGAACGTGTCTGTAAACGGGGCTACGCAAGACGACAGGGAAAATAACGACGTGCCGAACGCCACAACCAACGGGAATCAATCAGTGTCCCTTTTCCCCCGCTAGCAATAAACTGTTAGCTAAACTATACAGCGTTTCCAATATGGCGTATTCCCTTGAACCCCGAAATCCAGTACGCATGTGTAGGATTTAAACCATCGAGGCAGCACACACCCCCGAGCAGCAACCCCACCCTTCTAAACGGCTTCAAGGCGAGGGAGGACACTTTTGAATTTAAAACCCAGCCTAAAATCAGCCTACACAGCGAGCGACGCGGCGCGATTAAAACACGCGACGCGCGCGAACTGAAAGCAGTTTATGAATACAATGGCCGCGTGTGCAATTATTGATGCATCTAGATTATTTTTTTTAATTCATAGTTTTGTTATGATTTTCTTTTTTTATTAGATTTTCAAAACACAAACACAAAAATAAACCACAACAAACAAACACAAGCAAGGAACAGATACGGTCAGCACTGCTTATAAATATTGCATGAAATACCATATAGAGTTTACTAAGTACAAATACATATGTAGCTATAGCCTATTTGTGTGTGTGTGTGTGTGTGTGTGTGTGTGTGTGTGTACCCTCTGAGACCCAGAAAAGAACGTTTTGTGAATTTATATATATTTTTTCATGTCATTACATTGTTTAGAGCATAAGAAAAAAATAAAATAATAAAAATGACAATTTTGAAAAATGATATTTTATTCATATGTTATGCTATGTCCTCTGTAGAGGACACCAGGACTCAATAAAATAATAATAATAATAATAAAAAGACATGAATGAACATGAATAGGCAAAAACAATAAATTAATACATTTTTAAGTTTCAGGATTTTTTTTTATACCAAACTTTGTATAAAGATGATTCTCAACCATGAAAGATATAACAGGATGATTTGATATACCATTTTGCTGTGTGTGTGTGTGTGTGTAAAATGGCCATGAGGGCTTTCTCATTATACAATGTATATACTGTATCCAATTTGCATATTAATGTGTTCTTGGACAACATGCAGTGAAAAAAGAAGTGTAATTATGGGAGTAATAATTGGCAAGATTTTCATAATAATATCTACTATTTCATGGAAATATTGATATATAATAATATATAAAGTGTCTCCCAAAATGGTTTTAGTCCTGGTGTCCTCTACAGTGGACATGTATGAAATCGATGTCCTGTTTCGTAACAGGAAGTCATATTTTGATTTGAAACCCCATAACATTTTCCTGAGATGTTGATTTATGACAAACAGTTAAAAAATTAGTCAGATTTAAATGTTAATTACAAAATGTTATCACATTTCCATAAGGGTGTTAAATTTGGTCACTAAATTAATGTCAGTCATTTTTAAAGACCAAGGAGAGGGAGTGGCCATGATGAAACTTCCAAACATTTGGTATCTCTGAAAAGCCCTGAATGTGCTCTGTACAGGACTTCCAGACTAAAAACTGTGACATGTAGGTTCTCAGAGAAATTCACTAAAATATAATGTCCTCTATTGAGGACAAAAGCCTATTCCTGGGTCTCAGGAGGATACACACATACATAGGCTATAGGCCTATTACTTTGTTAAATATTGTGAAAAGCCAAACAATAATTTGGCATCAAATATTTAAAGCATTTAGTTATTGGAGGATAAAAAGTAATATAAAATATGCTTTTGTGGTTTTTAACCTGTTACTCCAGGGTCACCTGTAAGTCAGTAATCAAAGGTCTCCCTACTAATCCTAGTTTTTTCTCTTGTACATCTGCTGAATTTCTTTAAATAATTAAGTAAATAAATAAAAAATAATCATTATCATTATTATGACGAATCTCCATTTTTAAATACATTCTTACATTAAAAAAATAAAATGTGTACAAAAAATGCTACATATGTAACAAAGCTGTTTTCTTGATGGCGCACAGATGCAGAATGTGTTAGACAATCAATCAAACAGAAATCTGCTGACAATGGTTTAGCGGTTTGCCAAAAAAGGCCCAAATCAACCTTTTGATGCTAAACACAGTACACAAATACTTAAAGAAAGCGAAACTGAAAGCAATGTTGATTATACTATGAAAAGTGTGCAGCAATTTAAAGGAAGTAAAACAAATTCATGATCCAATTTGAAAGCAATTCATTTTCACAAATAATGACAAAAAAAAAAAACTTATCAGCAGGCAGCAAAAGAGTCACTTTTTCTCATGAAAATAAGGGAACCCTAATGGTTAAACTGCCATCGTGCTTTCAAGGAAAGAAGAGGCATTCTCTGTTGATGATCATAAATCATAATCTGACATGATGAAGAAGAAAGCAGTGATAAGTTCCTCCCACTGTGATTACGCAACGAGTGCTCTGTGCCTTCAGCGCACGTGCAGCATGTGTAAGGTGGGGGAAGCTCGACACGGTCAGAACAGAACACACATCTGGTGTGCTCACTGTTAGTGTGCACTGCTGTCACACTACATGCAGAGAAGGTTAATCCATACAGCGGATTGTCAGTGCTGCTAGTCTGGAATGTTAAGTCTTTTGCATGCTTCTACATCACTCAAAGCCTTAAGCCCGTGTGAGGGGGTTGGAAAAGGTTATATGTATGCATGTGTGCAATGTGGTTTGCAGGGGATTTCATCATTGCTTTGCCTGAGGCTGGAGTTATTTCTCCAAAGAACGATTTCTCACTGCCCGACATGATGACACCTCCAACAGCTCCAGATTGACCACGAACATCTGAGGGGAATCAACTAGAAGGATTTTTTGAACTTCAATGTCAATAAATGAAAGAATTTTGGAATGATGAAGACTGGAGTAATGATGCTGAAAATTCAGCTTTGCATCACAGGAATAAATTACATTTGAAAATATATTAAAATAGAAAACAGTTCTTTTAAATTGTAATAATATTTCATATTTTTGATTTTTACTGTATTTCTGATCAAATATACTGAACAAAATTATAAACGCAACACTTTTGTTTTTACTCCCATTTTTCATGAGCTGAACTCAAAGATCTAAGACTTTTCTAATGTACACAAAAGGCCTATTTCTCTCAAATATTGTTCACAAATCTGTCTAAATCTGTGTTAGTGAGCACTCCTTCTTTGCCGAGATAATCCATCCACCTCACAGGTGTGGCATATCAAGATGCTGATTAGACAGCATGATTATTGCACAGGTGTGCCTTAGGCTGGCCACAATAAAAGGCCACTCTAAAATGTGCAGTTTTATCACACAGCACAATGCCACAGATGTCGCAAGTTTTGAGGGAGCGTGCAATTGGCATGCTGACTGCAGGAATGTCCAACAGAGCTGTTGCCCGTGAATTGAATGTTCATTTCTCTACCATAAGCCGTCTCCAAAGGCGTTTCAGAGAATTTGGCAGAACACACAACTGCAGACCACGTGTAACCACACCAGCCCAGGACCTCCACATCCAGCATCTTCACCTCCAAGATCGTCTGAGACCAGCCACCCGGACAGCTGCTGCAACAATCGGTTTTGCATAAACAAAGAATTTCTGCACAAACTGTCAGAAACCGTCCCAGGGAAGCTCATCTGCATGCTCGTCATCCTCATCGGGGTCTCGACCTGACTGCAATTCGTCGTTGAAACCTACTTGATCTCATGATAATTCGTATGTATTTTACATAAAATGTGGTACTATAAAACGTACACAGCCATTGAAGAGGAGTGGACCAACATTCCACAGGCCACAATCAACAACCTGATCAACTCTATGCGAAGGAGATGTGTTGCACTGCGTGAGGCAAATGGTGGTCACACCAGATACTGACTGGTTTTCGGACCCCCCCAGACCCCCCAATACAGTAAAACTGCTCATTTTAGAGTGGCCTTTTATTGTGGCCAGCCTAAGGCACACCTGTGCAATAATCATGCTGTCTAATCAGCATCTTGATATGCCACACCTGTGAGGTGGATGGATTATCTCGGCAAAGGAGAAGTGCTCACTAACACAGATTTAGACAGATTTGTGAACAATATTTGAGAGAAATAGGCCTTTTGTGTACATAGAAAAAGTCTTAGATCTTGGAGTTCAGCTCATGAAAAATGGGGGCAAAAACAAAAGTGTTGCATTTATAATTTTGTTCAGTGTAATTGACATAAGATACTTCTTTCAAAAACATATATATATATATATATATTCCAAACTTTTGGCCTACAGTGTATAGGTGTGTAAGGCAGTGTAATGCATATGATTAAAACACACACACACACGTCTGGTTTGCTATCCTTATGGGGACTCTCCATAGGCGTAATGGTTTGTCTACTTTACAGACAGTATTTTCTATTGTTATTCACCAACCCTACACCTAAACCTACCCCTTACAGGAAACTTTCTGCATTTTTAGATTTTCAA
>NW_015542351.1:111280-157503 GCF_001515605.1 Sinocyclocheilus anshuiensis
GTATTTTCTATTGTCCTACACCAACCCTACACCTAAACCTACCCCTTACAGGAAACTTTCTGCATTTTTAGATTTTCAAAAAACTTAATTCTGTGTGATTTATTAGCTTGTTTACCCGTGGGGACCTCAATTTAGGACATGAGTCCCCATGAGTTTCCCAACTGAATAAAAAAAAAAGTATAGTATTAAACTACAGACAACAGGATGTTTATAAGCAATTCATATGACCTTCCACATTCCAGAGTAAATGAATTCAACCACTTTCACTGCTGACACTGCTGACATACAACATATAACTCTTGCCATACTTCATACATTACACCTGAAGGTATTATGAGAGCCCACCTGCTGCATGTCAAAACATGTCAGCGATGGTATATGATGACGTTACAAACATAACTTATATACAAAAAAAGCTGTAGCTTTTTGGATTGAGTTGAAATTGTGACTATGTTGTTGTACACTGAATGTAGAAAAGACAGTATTATGATAATACCACCATCTCTACATACAGTATGTATCTTACAATGAAGTATAAAAGCAAAACAAAACAAATTTGACATAAATAACTATAGCTGTCCTTTTAAGGCAAGGTATGTAGTTCTTTTTCTTTGAGAGCAGCACTCGCTCTTGGGATACTTCTGGTTATTGATCTTAATACTTCATTTTGACAGCTTCATGTACTGACCCTACTGCATATCATCCCTGCCATCTGTTGACTGAAAGATCTTGGTAAACGTCGGGGGAAAAGTGCATTTAGTTGTGCTTTTGTTAAGAAGGAATCAACCTGAGGCTTTATGGAAATGTCAAATGATGACATCCAATAATAAATCCATTCACTGCTATGACAACATAATTTACACAATGTGCCCCTGTTGAAATTCATCAATTTATGATTGATTATCAATTCAATTTAATTTCTTAAACCTTCTAAGCAGTCCACTTTTGGGGGTTAAAGATTGACGCATACATCAGTAAACATAATACGAATTTTAAATTGAAATCTCCTTTCGTAACATTTAAACACATTTTATTTCACATTTTATCATGAACAGCTGAGCCTTTTATTAACCAGGAATATCTTGATTTTTTTCAGTTTTTAGTCCAAACTGACAGCATGGCAAATTCTCCATGAAGGGCTGAACATTTTGGATCAGATGCGTGTATAACATGATTAATGGTTCTGCTGTCACACTTGCAGTACATGGATAAAAGTTCTCACTCTTCAACAGATAAATCATGTGTTTGACTTGGATAGCCTCGTATCCAGCACGATCAGAAAGTCCATATTTTGCTGACACATTGTTACTGTCTTGAAGAAGAGATGGTTAATAGGGAACGTCTGGATTATGGTCTGCCATGTGTATCTCATCTCCTCTGAGACACTGTATGATCTCTCATAGTAATGCTGTTTTTGCACTTCATAAATGTGCGTGCTGTTGTATAATATAAATAAATTATTTGTCTTGTAGAATTGAGTTATTATTATTGTGTAGTGCTCAATGCATTTCTACCCAGTCTCTGTACATTTTGATAGCACTTCCCTTGAAAACTATACAATATGAATTAACAGAAATATATTTTATATTCATAAAAATATTTGTTGTGCAATCATAATGGGCTCAAGATGATAATATTGTTTCTGTGGGAGTGTGGCGGCTGGGCTTACCACATGATCAGAGCACAAGCGGTATTAAAGCTTTCCTTGATTTTGGATAGTCTTCAAATTTTGTGAGATACCACCTGTAAAATGAAATGACACAGATACTTATGTCATCATACAACAAAAATATTTATGGGTAAATCAGTCAAGAACATGCCAAGTCATCGTTCACTCTAAAAAGAAGAAGAAAAAAAAAGTACAATTTTTATAAATGAAATAAAAATTATTTAAGGGGTTAAATATTTACATAGTTGTTGAAATCAGTGTTATTTTAGTATTACTGAGATAATATTATAGTATATATTAATATTTTGCATTAGCTTTTATTTTTATATTTTGTTTTTAGTTTAATTTCGGTTCATGTTTCAGTAATTTTGTGTTTTTGTCATTTTTATTAGTTTTTGGTTTTTAAATATACGTCTATATACTTTTAATTCACAAGTTAAAAAACAACAACAACAACAAAAAAATCATTAAAAATCCAGAATTATTACAGCAGTAAATGTACTGGGGAAACGTAAATGTCACAATGTAAACTGTCCTAAAACAGGCTTCATATTCTTTTTCTCACTTGTTTATATTAGAATTATTGTTTCATAAGATTTTTGAATTAATTATGACTCACACATGAGAATTGAAAGCATACAAAAGTGCAATCACATTGGGCAAGAATGCATTGTTTCATACGGTAATGTCTTACTTGTGGTGGGCCATTCCTCTGCTGGACAGCACAATTAAAGTGAAGAGAGCAAAAGCTGCACTATGGATCGAGTGACCAGCCAGAGCAAATCCAGACCATTCCACAATCTCCCCAAAGTAGTTTGCTCCCGAAACATACTCAAACATGCCCCCTACGAACAGAAAATAATTATGAAGAGACATTTGAACAAAGCAATAAGAAATAATTTCAAATTTGTTTCAAAGCAGAGACATTGCATCACATGAGTCTTATTAAGTGTGAAACCATCTGACTAGAATTTAAATATGTCAGAAAAAACATGTCTGATTCATCATGTCAGTCATCACTTATGCATCAAATAAAACGGAACAAGCCTTTGGATCTTAAAGGGGTCATATGATGCGATTTCAAGTTTTCCTTTCTCTTTGGAGTGTTACAAGCTCTTGGTGCATAAAGAAGATCTGTAAAGTTGCAAAGACTAAAGTCACAAATCCAAAGAGATATTCTTTATAAAAGTTAAGAGTCAGCCACGCCTACCTAAAACGGCTCGTTCTAACACGCCCCCACATATCTACGTCACTATGTGGAAATATTAGCATAATGCCGCCCAAATGTGCATGCAAAGAAAGAAGGCGTGGTTTCAGGAACAGCAGTAGTGTTGATGCAGCCATGTCAGGGAGACGCTGTGTATTTCAGTGCGAAAGCAAAAGCACTTTATTTGGCCTTCCGGAAGCAAATGCAATTAGGAATCATTGGTTAAGATTTATTTACAACAGAACAGCACAACCCAGATGTTCGAATTTGTACAGTATTTGAAAAATAATGTGTTTTTTGAACATTAAAACATGACAACATATTCTGTTACATCAAATACACAAAATAATGATCCTTAAAATAGCATCATATGACCCCTTTAAAACAACTTTGACATACCGTTTTGGCTAAACAATGTAATCTATCAACAGACTCACATTAATCTGTACTGTGCATATTGTGATTTTTTTTTTTTTTTGATAATAGCCTGTGAAGCTATGATGTCAGACAGCTTTGAAACACCTTTCCTTTAAAAAAAAAAAAGAAAAGAAAGAAAAAAGTACGTGACGTAAGAGATGACTGCATTTGCATCCTGCATGGACACTGACTGTATGGGAAAAGAGATAGAAGTGGATGTCACAAACTATTAGCATCTCTAGAGCAGGGTGGTCCTGACAAGTTGCGGAGGCAATGAGTCAGGAACAGAAAGGGCATCTATTTTTATTTTCTTTCAGAGGCAAAGCCAGATTCAAAGGAGAACAGATTGAAGGATGTCTTAGCACTGACCACCCATTTGAGCTGACAGCACTGAGCTACATGTGCTATGGTTCAAATGATTTGTATTCTGTTCTGAATACTCTTGAACACGTATGAATATCGGTACCAAATTTTATGATCATTTTTGAATTTAGAATATTCATATATTGTGATAAAATCAAAAGCCTGTTTCTAAAATGTAAAACTGCATGATGCTGTTACTCAAAATGTTGTGATTGTTGGTAAACATGCTGCACACCAACATTTTAGTCCATTTCAATATAAGATTTTAGGCCACACTTCCCACTCTAACACATTTCCAGTTCATAAATGGTGCTGTCAGCCTGATAATCGTTGTCTTACCTCTAGGTATCTTATAGCCTGTCTCTGCAGGCTTACGGAGGTTCCTGAGAATATGGTCAGAGTGAATATTAATGATCCATCCCAGGAACCACATACAAGACCCTGAAAAAAAACATCATTCAGAATAAGAAAGAAAGATCTTATGCTCACCGAGGCAAAATACAGTAAAAATAGTAATATAGTAAAATAATACTACAATTTATTACAATTTAAATGAACTGTTTTCTATTTGAATATATTTTAAAACGTAATTTATTCCTGTGATGTAAACCTGAATTTCCAGCATCATTACTCCAGTCTTCAGTGTCACATGATCCCTCAGAAATCATCTGCTGCTCGAAAAACTTTTATTTTTATTATCAACATTGAAAACAGTTGTGCTGCTTAATATTTTTGTGAAAGCTGTGATACATTTTTTTTCTGGATTTTTTTGATGAATACAAACCTCAAAAGAACAGCATTTATTTGAAATAGAAAATCTTTTGTAACGTCATAATTGTTTTAACTGTCATTTTTTATCAATTGAATGCGTCCTTGCTGAGTATTAATTTATAAAAATAAAAAAAAAAGTACAACGCATACTATGGAGATCAATCTAAATGCTAATACGGTTGTGTCAAGATGATATATTTCAACTATACTGTAACAAAATGATTAGTATAAAGGCCTGCAGGGAATACAGATGAATACTGGGAATGTCTAATGTTCGGTCAACCATGACAGGTCAGCTAGAGTTCAGAGAGATGACCAATATCTCTACCCTGCAGTGGTCAACAGGTGACCGACTGTAAGGTCTAGAGAAGTGATCTGGAATGTGAGAGTAACAAGAATCCTGACAAGTAATTTTTTATCTTCGTTGACCAGTAGAGCGAATGCATTGTGTTCTGTCATATGCTGATGGTGCCCTGGTGGTGATGGATGAATTCCAGCATCAGCTCTTAAACAATGAAAGAAACGAACACTAGATTCTATCTGATATGAAAGGGAATATGCAACAATGATGGAAATGACATTTATACACTGAATATGTACTCACTAGCGCCTACCTATGATGAAACAGGGGTGCGTAACCCAACCAGGTGGGTAATCTGCATAGTGACTCAGGTATCTTGCCTGCAGGTACCCATTATAGATGCAGAAGACAAAGGCCAGGACAAACGAGATGAATGGTGTGGATTTCCCTCCTCGAATTAAAAACGGGAAGATGAGGGACCTGTGAGAAATACATGCTTCAGTTCATGTTAAAAATACACACTGCTGTTCAAAAGTTTGGGATCAGTGAGATTTTTTATGTGTTTTAAAGAAGTCTCTTCTGCTCATCATGGCTGCATTTATTTGACCAAAAATACAGAAAAAAACTGTAATATTGTGAAATATTATTACCATTTAAAATAATGGTTTTCTATTTTAATATACTTTAAAATGTAATTTATTCCTGTGATGCAAAGCTGAATTTTCAGCATAATTACTAAGTCTTCAGTGTCACATGATCCTTCAGAAATCATTCTAATATGCTGATTTATTATCAATATTAGAAACAGTTGTGCTGCTTAATATTTTTTTTGGAACTGTGATACTTTTTTTCAGGATTATTTAAAGAATAAAGTTAAAAAGAACATCATTTATTTAAAATAGAAACCTTTTCTAAAAATATGTCTTTATTATCACTTTAAAAAAAATCAATATAACACATCCTTGCTGAATAAAAGCAAATAAAATAATAATAATAATAATAATAATGACCCCAAACTTTTGAATGGTAGTTTATAATGTTACAAAAGATTTCTATTTTTACTTAATGCTGTTCTCTTTAACTTTTTATTCATCAAAGGATCCTGAAAAAAGTATCACAGGTTCCCAAAAAATATCAAGCAGCAAACAGTTTCCAGCACTGATAATAAATCAGCATATTATACTGATTTCTGAAGGATCATGTGACACTGAAGACTGGAGTAATGATGCTGAAAATTCAACTTTGATCACAGGAATAAATTACGTTTTAAAGTATACTAAAATGTATTTTAAATTGGAATAATATTTCAAAACATTGCTGCTTTTCCCCCTGTATGTCTGATCAAATAAATGCAGCCTTGATGAGCAGAAGAGACTTGAAAAAAAACATTACAAATCTTTTGTAAGGTGTATATATAGTGTATAAAATAACCACTTGCAAGGAAAAATGAGGTTATTTACTCACGCATGTCCATACGTATATATACATATTTATTTATGCTGTATAACAAGGAAAAATCCTACCTTTGCACATAATGGCATAAGAACATGAGCAGAAGTAATTGGTTGGGCAGGTGCATTATCTTTGCACATGGACTCCACAGCACCAAACTCAAAGGCACCAGAAAAGCCGGCAGCTCCTGAACGAACCAGGCGACTTTGACATTCACAGGGAACCCATACCTGCTGGATGCATATCTGCCATAGGGCACGTGCTCAAAGAGTAAAGTGACAAAAGTTATGAATGCCATAACCATCATCAAGTACGACAAGCAGTCCAAAACATACAGCTCTTGCTCCTCCGAGGAAAATAACGTCTTCAGAAGAGCGTCCATAATTGCTAATCGAAATACTACTTCAGTAGAAGAAAGGTTGGAGTAATATTTCGTAACTCGTCCACAACACAAACTGACACCATTGAGAAAACCAAAAGAACCGCCCATCACAGCATGGGTTTCGCCAATCAATAAAGGCGGTGGGCGGGGCTTGTGCCAAAACACGCCTTAATATATGCAAGTTATTAAATTCTAACCAATAGATAAAAGATAGTACTACATGAGCGACTCATATGAGTAACTAAAAAGAGAATATTTTGTTTATTTATCTTTTACTATTGCTTGCCAAATTTAATATTTTACAAAAATGTAGTGAAATACAGGATTAAATATACAGAACATCCACGGTGAAACCTCATATTTAATATAATTTCACCTATTCTTATTTGCGTTATTTTTTATAGTTGTACCATTGTATGTTGTGTTTTATTCTTCTGGCAATACATTTATTACGACTGAAGGTCAAAGGTTTAAAGGTAGAAAATGAAACGCAAGTCAGGCAATAATGCGGACACCACGGAAGGGGTCTTTCAGTCGAATGTGCGCTTGTGTCACGAACGCGTGAGTTCAGCAGGAGCGGAGAAGTGCAGTTCTTCAGGCAGGTGCTCAGTCAGAACGCAACGCAGGTTTATATCCAGAGTTATATGCGTGTCCAACATGGGCAGGAAAAACAGAAACAGACAAAGAGCTCAGCAGAACAGAGATGGAAGAGCTGAGGGGAAAAGAAGCAGAGATGACGCTGTGAGTTTGCTAACTGCTCTAGCTTCGCACTTTTCTGCACACTGCAGATTCATTTCTGAATATAATTTATGTTGCACAGTGAATACACTTATGTAGTTATATCATTGTGATTGTCTATGTATACTAACAAAGGTTTCAATGTCATCTCATGGTAAATGGCATGCAGGTAGGTGGGAATAGTCCCTCACATGGGTTTTTTTTGGCAGGGCTGGGGAGCTGGATACGCAGAGATCATCAAGGAAAACAAACTCTTTGAGCATTACTACACGGAGCTGAAGATTGTTCCCGAGGGAGAGTTTGAGGAGTTCATGGAGGCCATGAGGGAGCCACTGCCAGCTACAATACGGATCACTGGATACAAGAGGTGACCTGGTGTTTTCTGCAAGTCTAAAGTTTTCATTGAATGACAAACAGTGATTTGACTGCCACACCGTTTGAATTATGACTTCAGTGGTTAAAAAAAATATTAGTTACCTTATTTACTGCTCTCAGAATCTTATAATTTACTACCGACCATCAGCCACGCTGCTGTCAGGCCATAGATGAAGCCATATTTCTTGACCGCTTTCATGGATAGTTTAGAGCAGTGGTCCTCAACTCTAGACCTTGAGATCCACTTTCCTGCAGAGTTCAGCTCCAACCCTAATCAAACACACCTGAACAAGCTCATCAAGGTCTTCATGATTACCAGAAAGTTGCAGGTAGGTGTGTTTAGTCCAGGTTGGAGCAAAACTCTGCAGGAAAGTGGATCTCGAGGTCCAGAGTTGAGGACCCCTGGTTTAGAGAACAATACACTAATGTCACAATTCTGTTTGATACTGATCTCACGATATCATACTCTATTGATACTTACATTTTTTTAAACTCTGTTTAAATTATTAATTATATAAGACGTATGACAAAAAGTACTGTTCATTTATATGCTTGGATCCAGAGACGCAACTTAAGTTGTTTGTATTGACCTCCATTAAAATGTTCTAGTTTTGTTATCAAAACATTAGATGAAAAAAGTCAAACAAAAACTAAAAATGTTGTTTTGGCAAAAAAATGAAATAAAATAAGTTGAAGTACTAAAGTTACTAAAACTCAAATAAAGATAAATTCAAGCTAAATAGAAATATATAAAAAAAAAAAAAAATGACAAAAGCACATCAAAATGACTAAAATTGAACCTGAAAGTATAAAATGATGAACTATACACAACCATCCATGATACATATTGTTGCGTTTTTGTGTTGCAGTATGTTGTGATGTAATATATTGTTACACCCCTACAATTTTACATTTTTGATTTGTCCCTTTCTCAATCCCTGTAATCAGTCATGCCAAAGAAATCCTTCATACTCTTAAAGAGAAATACTTCAAAGAGGTTCAAGATCTTGAGGTGGATGGGCAGAAGATTGAGGCTCCTCAGCCCTTAAGTTGGTAAGATGGATAAAAAACTAACTGCTTATGTGTTTTACTTGTAAATTAATTTGAAATGTCTTTGGACATCTGTAAAGCATGGCACTCCAGGCGTGCTCTTTCACCATCTCACCATGCTCTTACAGGTATCCTGATGAACTGGCGTGGCACACTAATCTGAGCAGAAAGATTCTGCGCAAATCTCCACTCCTGGAGAAATTCCACCAGTTCTTGGTCAGCGAAACGGAATCGGTAAATAAAAATCAGTAAATATCTGTGGAACTTCATTGGCTTTTTAATAAATGCAAATATCGTTTTCGATCAACCTTTCTTTTAATCCTGTTTCCTCTATCAGGGAAATATTAGCAGACAGGAAGCAGTCAGTATGATTCCTCCTCTTCTACTGAAAATTGAGCCTCAACATAAGGTACATCTTCAATAACACCATCATGAGTTTCCATTAATACCAGCTGAAGGTTTTTCCTCTGGGTGCTTTCTGCACTGCGAGAATCTTTATAATTGTGAGGTCTCATCTCCATCTTTCTGGCTTGTATGACTAGATTCTGGACATGTGTGCAGCTCCAGGATCAAAGACTGCTCAACTAATCGAGATGGTTCACTCTGACATGGACGTGCCTTTCCCTGGTAAACTGATACTCATTAGTATGGGCTTTACATAATGAATCCAATACAGATTTAAGATGATCATATCTCATAGTTCTTCTCCATCTCTTCTGTGTCTTCAGAGGGTTTTGTAATTGCCAATGATGTGGATAACAAGCGCTGTTACCTGCTGGTCCACCAGGCCAAGAGATTGAACAGTCCGTGTATTATGGTGGTCAACCATGACGCCTCTAGCATTCCACGTCTGTACTTTGATCAGGACGGGAAGAAGGACATCCTGTTTTATGACCGGATCCTGTGTGATGTACCCTGCAGGTGAGGGTCTCTACTTGGGACCCAGAGACGTTACTTGATTTGTTTTTATTGACCTCCATTAGCAAATTCTAGTTTTTCAATCAAAGTGTTAGATTAGAAATGTTGCCTTTGCAAAGTAACTGAAATAAAATAAGTAATTTGGGTTGCATGATCATGGTTGCACTGTTAGTTAATCATGATTAATTTGCTTAAAAATTCTTATCACTGTTATTGTAAAAAAAAATTGTATACGCTTCATCAGAATTATTGCACTTTTACAAGCATAAATCAAGAGAACGTCAACTTGCATGGTTTGCTAGCAGATTTAGTCGCAGCAAACAACAGACTGGCTGTATTACACTTTTATTTGAGCAGAATGGAGAATGCCAAACTTTGCCAGTGTTTTTAGCTCATCAGCGCTTTATCTGTAATGTAGGGAGAGATGAGTGTGTGGTTTACCTGGTTGGGAAGATTAAGTAAACCACAGGGCAGAAGATGTGTCCATTTAAGAGAGAAACTCTGTTTGGTGGATTTTAAGCTCTTGACATCTGGCAACCGGATCCATGAAAGGTTGTGGAGGCTTGTTATCAATGCAAGATAATGCAAATGGCAAACTAAAGTGAAACAACTTCAAGATAAATAACCAGCAGGCAAATATCGCTAATGATTATGCTTAAAGGGATAGTTCACCCAAAAATGAAAATTTGATGTTTATCTGCTTACCCCCAGGGCATCCAAGATGTAGGTGACTTTGTTTCTTCAGTAGAACACAAACGAAGATTTTTAAGTCAAACTGTTGCAGTCTGTCAGTCATATAATGGAAGTGAATGGGAATCACGGCTTTGAGAGTCAAAAAAACATACACAAACAAAACCAAATTAATCCCTGTGGCTCGTGACGATACATTGATGTGTAAAGACATGAAACGATCGGTCTGTGCAAGAAACTGAACAGTATTTATATAGTTTTTTACCTCTGATGCACTGCAATGTCTGAACTGTCCTGAGCTGTCCTCGACAGCCGGCGCGTGACTTGTCTTCTTGCTTTACGGCAGATCGCTGTCTTATAAGTGCATTACCGCCACCCATCTCTCAAATGGACCATTGACACTCCTAATTGAGATTGTAGATAGAGTGTCAATGGTCCATTTGAGAGATAGGTGGCGGTGATTCCCATTCACCTCCATTATAAGACTGACAGACTGCAACGGTTTGAGTTAAAAATCTCAGTTTGTGTTCTACTGAAGAAACAAAGTCACCTACATCTTGGATGCCCTGGGGGTAAGCAGATAAACATAACATTTTCATTTTTGGGTGAACTACCCCTTTAAGCAGAAATCGTGAAAATTACTAAAACTGAAATGAAAATACAATTAAAGCTAAATAAAAATGAAGAAAAACCAATGAAAATTAAAAAAGCATATAAAATTTACCAAAACTTAAATGAAAACTGATATAAATAAATATAAATAAATAAATAAATAAATAAAAACGTATTCAAAATATTAAAATACTGTAATGGCATAAAAATAACACTGCACAAATCCATACAACCCAACTTAAAAAATTATTTTTTTTTTGGCAAAGTTGGAGGTGGTGGTCAGAGCCATAGATGCCATACAGAAAAATAAGTCTGGCTCAACCGTTTAAGAATAAAACCAAGAGCTGATTTTAGTATACATAAAATGGGTTTGTTTGGCTTCCGATTTGTTTTAGCATCTGTAGTGTCTTTCTACCTGCCAAATCTTTCAGGAAAAAACATTCAATTCTGTCCCAGAAGCTTCAACCTTATAGTCTGGTTTTTATGTGATTATTGGTTGCTTAAAATGTCGTCTGCTGCCGGTCTCTTCTAAGTGGTTATAGGCCAAAATAAGCTGCAAAGACGTCAGTCTAGGTACTTTTAATGTGAATTATTAAAAACCATTCAAACTGTAGATTTATTTTCTGCTGTTTGACATAAGTGCCACTGTGTGTGTATGTGTGTTGTCAAGCAGCATGAACCCGGTTTTTATGTGCACAGAAATGAAGTTGTGATTATGACCACAGTGAATATAGGATCACAATTATAGAGGCGCACACACATGCCAGATCTCTGTGTTTTGGGTTGAGCAGTGAATCTCTTCCCAGCATGTAACATCATATAGCAGGGTTTATAGTTGGTGGAGTCTATACTGGGCCTGCAGCAGAATCAGGTGCCAAGCACAACACATCTGCTCCATACCAGCAGGCCAAACATCTTACACACACACACAATGTGGTCAGCCTGGTTTTGCGGTCTAAACATTTCTCTCCATCGATGAAATGATTTGAAGTTGACTTTAAAGATTATGGCTTGCCTTTTTGCCTGCGTAAGATTGTAGTTTCCTAACTTCAAGAGTTCATTCCTGCATAGCACTTTTATTTGATTCAAAATGTGCTGCCTTGTTAACCAAACACTGATGTAATTGATTTAAAAAATAGCATATGGTCTCATAAGACCACAGGAAACTCTCCTGAAAGTTAATACAGTCCAGCTTAAAATTGCTTGAAGGAAATAAATGTGATGATACCACCATCTTTAATCTTTGTATGGTGAAAAATCACTAATTATAATAATAATAATAATAATATCATAAGTCTTGGTAGCCCTTTATTTTATAGTGTCTTACAGTGTTACATGTGCTTAGCATAGTAATAACAGTAAATTATGCATAATTGCATGCAACTAACCCTAAACCAAATCCTAAACCAAGTATATGTGAGCAATAAAATAAGTATACATTATATAAAATAAATATACCTAATTGCTTTTATAAAACTGTTACCACACAATAAAAAAACATTAAAACCAAAAATGTATTGATATGTTACTTTTTTTTTTAAAGATACGTGTTTCATCTTCTGGAGCTCAAATAAAAACAGAAAATAGGAACTCTTCTCATCCGCTGTGTCATTTATTTTTTTAACACCATATATAATATTTTCTTAAACACATACATCCGTTTATCTCTCAGCATGAGAAAACGTCTGTTTTCTGTCTTTTAGTTTAAAATCCGATTCGTGGCTTTCAAGCGTCATTACAATGTAAACCGATGGACATACAGAATCATACCTGAAACAGAAAACTAATACATACAGTAATATACCCAACACTCTTGAGAAACTGTGGGCCTCCACATAGACACGCACACACATAAGCGGATCTCCTGCATGAGAAGAGTTTCTTTGACGGCAGTGCCAGATCAGGTGAATAATTTCCAGCCCAAAAACCCGCCCAATTCAACAACAACAACAAAAAAAATGGCCAAAACTTTAACTGTTATAATAATGTGATAGAATTTTATTGCCATGGCAATCAGGGTTGATAAGGACCATTTTTAACTCCTTAAAACAAAATAAAGATGACAAAATAATATAAAAAAAGACAAATTTATAAGATAAAACGAATCAAATCAGGGCAAGTACATTTAAGAGAAATACATTTATGTGCTCAGTATCTCACATGAAATGATCTAAAGTGGTGTTACAAATAAATGGCAAACAATAAAATCGGAACCTTTTTCTCTACAGTGGAGATGGAACAATGAGGAAAAACATTGATGTGTGGAAAAAATGGACAACCAGCAACAGCCTGCAGCTCCACGGGTAAGACCAGTCCAGAATAATAGTGTAATATTGCTATTTTTAGGGTGTGCATTTTGTGTTGTGAACAGTATGCAAACATTCTGAGGGCATGGAATACCTGGATTTGCCAAAATCCATTCTACCTGTATGTGGAATATTGTAATGCGCTCCACTTGATCTTCTATATCCATTATGAGAGATGCAACAAAAGTAATATCTGTAATTAAAAAGTAATATCAAGTATATCTTTGAATATGTCATTACTCCAGTCTTCAGTGTCACATGATCCTCCAGAAATGTTTCGATACTTCTTGTGTCTTCATGCTCTCAGGTAAACCCGCAAGTCTTGATTGGTGAAGATCATTGTGTCTGGAGCTTAAGCATTTTGGCAGCGGCAGTGAATTAGCAGTGATGCGTTTGCTGGAGGAGTGTTTTCTGTTCCTCTTTACTGAAATGCAATGTTGCATCTAATGAGGAGTTGTATTCTTTAGGTTGCACTGTCAGCATTGGTCCATTCTCAGGTTGCAGAACAGAGCAGTTTGTTATGCTCAGTGTGTGTCTCATTGTCTGTCAGGCTGCAGATCAGGATCGCAGTACGAGGTGTGGAGCAGCTGGCAGTAGGGGGCAGGATGGTGTACTCCACCTGCTCTCTGAACCCCATCGAGGATGAAGCCGTCATCGCTGCTCTGCTGGAGAAGAGTGAAGGTATGTCTGCTGTCCTCTGGATTCTGGCCCATAGACATTTCTGCCTGTTTCATTCAAAGATCAAAAGAGAAAAATATATTTTGCGGACCTTTTTTGTTTATTTGATTTTATTGTTTGATTTTATCACTATATTTTTATGATAAAATAATTTTAAATCTGCATTAAAAATAATGTGTGTGTAGTTTTCTGAGCAGTGTTTATTTTAGTATCATTAACATGCTTTTATAAATTTTGTTAACTTTAATATTGACGTTTTAGTAATTTTGAGTTTTTGTCAAATAAATTCATAAAAACAATTATAGCTATTTTTATTCTTTAATTTAGTTTTAGTTAATGTAGTACTTCAAGTTAAACTAATCATTTAGATAATATATGTATTTTTTATAGTTTAGATAATGATGATAACCCTGTTTCTGAGATTTACCCTTACATTTTACCCTTTACAAGTTTCAGCCCATTGGTTTGTGTTATGTGTCTCCGTTAATATAAAGTTATATATTAATTATATTACAAAACCTGTGGTAAATAAAATTTTTCAATCAAACATTATATTTTCAAGCAGTAAGCTGGGCATATTTGTCTTGTCATTTCTCCTTCATTTTCTGATCTCACTCTCCTGTGGTTGTTTCTTCACTCTTGTTTATTTCTCAGGTGCTTTAGAGTTAGCTGATGCCTCTCCAGATCTCCCAGGACTCAAATATATGCCTGGAATTACATCTTGGAAGGTAATGAAGCGTTAGCCTCCACTCTCTGACATCAGTTTCATTCCATACTGTTTCTGCTTATGAATGTCATGTTTGCTCTGGTTTATGTCGTTTGCGTTAGCGCAGTGCTGTCATTTCCCTTCATTAACTACAGCGAGAGCATTAGACTATTAAGTAACCGAAGTCCTCACTGGAGCGAGGCCCACAGTAAAGCTCTTTTGCTAATCCAAGATATCTTGGTTATTAATATAACATGCCTACACTCGTGTACATTCCCTTAACCTTGATCGTAATCAGATCTTGTACTCTGGTGTCATCTCTAATCTAGCTCTCTGCTCTTTTAATTGAAGGTAATGACCAAAGAGGGTCAGTGGTACTCTGACTGGTCAGAGGTGCCGACAAGTCGACACACTCAAATCAGACCCACCATGTTTCCACCAACAGACCCAGAGAAGCTGGCCAATATGAAGCTGGAGAGATGGTGAGTTAGTTTTGATCATAAATATCTGTCTGTGACACA
Source organism: Sinocyclocheilus anshuiensis (assembly GCF_001515605.1). Classification (NCBI taxonomy): domain Eukaryota; kingdom Metazoa; phylum Chordata; class Actinopteri; order Cypriniformes; family Cyprinidae; genus Sinocyclocheilus; species Sinocyclocheilus anshuiensis. Next base: position 126,437 of record NW_015542351.1, read on the forward strand.
ACAAAACGCTTTAAACTGTTTGTGAACGTGCTTGTTAGGGCTCTAGTGTGTTGTATCAAAAGTCTCCACCAGATGGTAGTATATAACCACAGTTAAAGTGGAGCAATACTAACGTTGAGTAAACTGTCGCTGGGTGTTTGAACCCAATTTACACTGATCTATAGTCATTGTGGTATATTTGACTTGTGTTTTCAGTATGAGAATATTGCCCCATCACCAGAACACTGGCGGGTTTTTTGTGGCTGTGTTGGTGAAGAAGGCACCCATGCCATGGAACCGCCGTTACCCAAAGGTATTAGAAACCCCAGACCTATAATGTAATATAATATATGCAAAGTTGTATGAGAGTACATTTATGGTATCTTTTTGTTGTTTTAACTAACAAACCCGTTTTCTTGCTGGCATGTGTACTCTCTCGGTCCTCTCTTTGTCTGTAGCTTCGTTATAAGGATGTGACCTCCTCCAGTGAGGCGGCTCCTGCAGAGGAGCTGCAGATGGGGGAGTCTCCCACTGACGTCCCACCAGCAGACGGCTCGTCCGCTGATGCCCCTGTGGAAGCAGTGGAGGGCGAGACTCCTGCAGAGGGAAACCCGTCTGTCCCGGATACTCCTGACCTTTTAGAGGTCAAGAAAGATAATGTCTGTGGGTGAGTGTCTTCAGCCAGGTGTATATGTGGGTGCAGCAGTCACCCTATTGTTCTCTCTGCTGTCATTCTTTTGTTCTCTCTGTGTTGTGGATTTTGAGATGCACCAATGAAGACATTTTTGGATGATGACTGTAAATTAAATGATAAAGCCTATAACACAAGGGTTTAATAATCCATTTCATAAATCAGTAGATCTGTTATTTCTGTTATATCTTTATTGATTTTAAATCATTTAATTAGCAAGGTTATGTAAAATAATAAAATATGATTAAATATTAAAATAAATCAATAGTATGACAAGAAAGTCAGAAGCATTTTTAGGGTGGCCAATAAGAATGAGGACGTTTGGTCAACACATTGCAAACACAGTCCTGTTAACAGCATCTTGTTACCATGAAATTATTATTATTATTTATATATTTAAGTTATTTTATTATATAACAATACATGTATTATCATTATAGTAATTTTATTAATATTAGAATAGTTATTAAACTGTTGTTTACTATTTATTATTGTTATTAAAACGGTTATTACTATTAATAGCTATATTGATTGTTTTTAATGATTCTAATAATAAAATTATAGTTATTTGTTATTGCTATTATTATTATTGTGTAACAGATACATTGATTATCATTAGTTAGTTTTGTTGTTGTTATTATTGCTATTTTAAAAATCTTAACAATAGTATTATTAATAATTCTGTTTATAACATTTAGACGTTTCTTTTTTTAATATTTATCTGACTGTTTAAAAATGAGACATTTAGGCACAATATTGAGTGCAATTTTCAGTGCAAAATAATATTTCCTTCTGGACGCTACTTGAGTTGCTCTTAAATAGCCGTTTACTTGGAAAATAACAGCACTATTTGTAAGAAAAACATGACATTGCTTTGGGTCGTGGGTCGCAACTCACAATCGGTTTTAAGGATTGAACAGGCGTTATACTAGTGTGGTTATGTGGTGACCGTTTGAACCTTTTATTTTTGCATGATCTGTTGTTTCACATACTAGTTAGGCATAATAGTAGATGTGCAACAACTGTGCAGTATTCATGAAGAATTCAGTAAGACAGATTTCCATTCTGAACATATTGGCTTTCAGGCGTTACTTGTGCTGCTGATTTCAGTGCGCCCTGCTGGACGGTGTGTGTTATTGCAGTTTTTCTTCAGTTACTGTGCTCCACATTGACATGAAGTGCTCTGTCTGTTCCAGCCCCCCTCCTCCAAAGAAGATGAAACTCTTTGGTTTCAAAGAGGATCCTTTTGTGTTTCTGACAGAGGATGACCCTATCTTCCCTTCCATCCAGTGAGTGCCTCTTCTCTCAAAGCCTTGCTGCTCAATACAAATACTGTTTTCACGAACACTCTCATATCTTACTTGTGTGGGTTTTTTTTGTCTGAAACACTGTGTTTGTCACGGCTGATTGTATACACTCTGAGTGGGCTGGAGCCTTTATGTGTAAAAATATGAGCATTTATCTGTTCTTACGCTATACATCCTATGTGACCAATCAGATGAACGGATGATATGATCATTATCATTCAGTCACTGTGACTCCGTCTTTTGTTTGTGATGAATGTTATTTATTTTCTCACACAGATGCACAGTGCCACAGCGCTGGCAACCTGCCATTTTGACTTGTTGGAGACAACGTCTCTGCTCCATATGTCGCAGCGTGTTCAGCTCTGTGCGCATATGTGCGTTTTTTTTTCCCTTCTGTCTAACCATCATTTATTTTATGCTGTGATATTTCTTTGTCTGCTGCAGAGCTTTCTACGACCTGTCTCCAGATTTCCCCAAGCTTAACGTATTGACTCGAACCCATGAAGGAAAGAAGAGGCAACTGTATATGGTATCCAAAGAGCTCCGCAATGTTCTGCTCAACAACAGTGAGAGAATGAAGGCAAGAGCGCACACACACACTCACTCACTCACTCACTCTGATGGCCCTTCATCAGTGCTAGCAGTGATTTGAGGATGGCGGACAGGCAGATGGGGACAGCAGCCTCGCAATGATCTCAACTCTATCTGTGCTCTAGTGCCTTCACATTCATCAAGTATGAAACAACCATCTGCTGCTAATGTAAACAGACATCACTGGAGTTACGTTACAACAAAGAAACACACTGTAAACACTTACACACCCCGTCCTTTGTTGTTTTATTTGTTCTGAGCAGTTAACATGCTGAAATGTTATTTGGGTAGTGATCCAGAACTATTATAACTTCTTTATTTATTTGTTTATTTGTATTTACTTATAAATAATTAAACCTATAAAGTTTATTATAGAGAATTGTATTTACTTCATTAATTTTATTAAAGATAATATTTATTATTATTACTACACCATTTTTACATTATATATTTAATTGAATGTTATAATTTTAATTACTGATACTAATGATCATTATAATTTGTAGTAGTACCAAATTTTTTTTAATATTTATATATATATATATAACTGTATTAATATAGTATTATTGCTATATTCGTTCTTACTATTAGTAACAGTTTTTTATATATATATATATATATATATGTATATTATTATTATTATTAGTACTAAGTAATAATAGTTATAACTAATGTATTAGTAATATTTACTTCTAATATAATAAAATAAGAACAAAATTTCTGTAATTATAATAAGAAATTATTACTACTACTGATGCTGCTAATAATAATAGTAATGATTGTAATGATAAAATATAATGAATTTTATTATAAAAAATTATTATTATTATTATGCAATAGAATAAAAAAATACAATAAGGTTCCATTTGTTAACATTAGTTAACTGCATTAATTGACTTGAACTAACAATGAAAAATATTTCTAAAACATTTATTAATCTTAATGTTAATTTCAGCATTTACTAATGTGTTACTAAAATCAAAAGCTATTATTGTTACTTAATGGACCTGAGCTAACATGAAGTAACAATAAATAATTGTATTTTTATTAAATAATGTTTACAGAGATCAATAAGTACTGTTTCAAGTGTATGGACCCTTTTCACAAGACCGGTCAAGACAAGGTCATCAGCATCGTAAATCCTCAAGTTTTTCATATTTGTATTTAAAAAAAAATCTATCTACATTTATAACACTATTATTTGTATTATATCACCTTTGCATCAAATTACAAAAAAACAGTTAACGCTAATGTGAGGGTGTTTCTAAAGCAGCGTCTATGGGAGGGATGGTCAAGGGTCCATTGTTCATTGGTAGTTAGTGTTAGTTAATTCATTACCTAACATTAACTTAATGTAAAAGTGTTACCAAATTTAAATAATAATAATGAAGTAGCAAAATGCTGTTAACCTTTCTGCAGGTTATAAACACAGGCGTGAAGGTCTGGTCCAGAAATACTGATGGAGAACAGTTTGGTTGTGCTTTCAGACTGGCTCAGGAGGTGGGTGTGTGTAAAACAAAACAGAGTTTGGTGTTAATAATGTTTTATGTAGTAGTAGTTTGAATCACTTGTGTATTTGCGTACGTACAACCAACATTTTGAAAATATTGAGATCTAAATTAATACTGGATACTCACTTCTAGAATAAATATAGTGTTGTGTAGATGTGTTTTCGTCATTTAAAAATCTTTTTCAAGTTGAAAAGCAGCAGTCTAATCCCAGAGATACTTCTGCAAGATATAATGGGTTGTTTTCACATGCAATTTTAACCAGAAAGGCTTTGGATATTAAGTTGTACCGCAGTAATCAGTCTGTTATTAAAGCAACACTCCGATATCTCCGTTGTCTCATGTTTTTTTGCTCAAAAACTAGGTTTAGTGGTCTATAGGGAAACAAGTTCATCTCAATGTGCCGTTAATAACCTCAGTTTGCCTTCCTGTCTGCTCTAGAGGGAACTTCCATTACCATTTTCCACTACAGTCTATTGATTTTTAACTAGAGGAAGATCTGTTTTGTGTATGTGTATTTATTCTTCCCATAGATGAAGAAATGGATTAAAATATGTCTGCTGCTTTCCAAGGCTGAATTAATGGAAAAGGGGAATGCATTTTTGCACTAGACTTAATCATCCTGAGGTTACATGCTTCTCTCTGAGCAGGAAAGGCTATGTGTGTGTTTTTGTTTGTTTGTGTGTGTGAAAGAGGAGATCGAGTCCTTCACTGTATGCTGCTGTCTTTCTCCAGGGTATTTACACGCTGTGTCCCTACATCAGAGCCCGAATCATCAACATCTGTGTGGAGGACGTGAAGGTGCTCCTCACGCAGGAGAACCCCTTCCTCAGGAAACTTGGAGATGATGCTCACAATCAGGCCAAGAAACTTGGTCAGTGCCGTTCAGAGTCCTGCTGATGCCACTTGTTTTAGTATATGAATTATTTGAACTCTTAGCCATGTTAAAATTATTAGGTCAGTTTTGCCGTTTTAAGTGGTAAAAAGTTGAATGAACCTTCAAGAGATCACTGCTATCATACACGCACAAATTAGAAATATACAATTTTAATGTGTTTTTTTTAATGTAAACTTAAAAAACATGCATGCACATTATAGAAAAAGTATTACTTCATTATAATTATAAACATTATTAAAAAAATCACATGCACTAGTTGTAAGTTGTATAATTTTATAAAATTGATCAAATATTTACAAAAAAAGATTACATATGCAAATTTAATGTATATTATAAAATGTAGGTTATAAATAAATTACATGTGCGTGTTAGGGATGTCCCAATCAGGTTCCGAGTCATCTGCCAATACCAAGTCCCGATCCGATACTTGTATACGCCTAGTGTTTGATGCACAATTCAAATACATTAAAGTTATTCAAATTAATCCAATGTATACATAGTTGTGCAGAGAGTTAAAGTAATACGTGTGTGTGTGTGTGGGATACACTCTCTCTATGTATATATCTGCACATACTGTATAAAGACATTTGTAGAATATGGGACTACTATGTAAACTTCTTGTATTTTATATATACAATAAGCAGAATAATTGCAATGTAAAGGGAAAAAGTGGAGATATGGTTAGAAAGCATGAAGCTCGCGCTGTCACTCAAATCCGAAGCAAGATTCAACCCATAGCAACGACGTCTAAGATAGTCAGAAGGCAGATAAAAGTAAACAATAAATGAATGAGTGATCGTTACAAAAGTGCATCAAATGCATTGAACACAGACGCTCAAATGTGTGCGACACTCTAGAACAGACCTCACTGGTTCTCGCACATCACACACGCACATTTCTTCTTCATATATGCATGCATGCATATATGAAGAGATCACTGCTACGTAATCGTAATCAGATTACTTTTTAAAAGTAACTAGTAAAGTAACGCATTACTTTTTAATTTAGAAGGAAATATCTGAGTTACTTTTTCAAATAAGCAACACCAGTTACTTTGTTTCTCATGTCTTGACTGACAGCTCTCGTGTTGCCATGTTGAGAGAAATCAGGAGTAAGTGCAGAGGCGTTGTGTGCACTGTGAACATGATGCTTACTGTAGTTCTAGACTAAATATTAACAAGTATTTATTTACTCATCTCACCTGCACAAAAACAGATTCAGTATTCCTCAAAATGAATAAAAACAGTCAAATGCAAACTCATAATATTATTCAAACATGCAATAATTAACTGTTAAATAAGACAAATATAGTTTATGTATTTAATCCCATTTTATTAATCCATGTCTTTGCCACTGATTTTCAAGGATCCAATTCAACCATACTAAGCAAAAATAACACATTTGTTTCATTTTTGTTATTGCTGAATAGTGTTGAACTTTCTTCTCCTGCGTCATATTCTTCATGCAATTTGTTTGAAATGCACCCTATACTGTACAGACATGAATTTACATTTCCTTCAGCCTGAGGCGTATTCATTTCACTTTTGTTGTGAAAAATGCTTTTACATTTGTAAAAGAAGAACTTTTTGAAATTAAAAACAAGCAAGCCCTGCCCAGATTTAAAAAGTAACTCAAAAGTAATGTAACGCATTACTTTCCATAAAAAGTAACGTAATTAGGAGTAACGCAATATTGTAATGCATTACTTTTAAAGTAACTTTTCCCAACACTGGTCATTGTGACAAATTCACACGTTTAGACCAGAACCTTTGGCCTTTATTCTCTTTCATAAATCTCAGCATCACATTACAGCTAACAAAGGCGTGATTTTTTTGTTGCCATTACTGATATATTTAAAATATATCAGCTCTGAAATGCATATGTTGTTCTCTCTTTCTACAGGAATGGGCAGCATTGTTTTAAGATACCTACCAGATCCGAAGTAAGTGCTCATGTTCTCAGTCCATATTATTACAACACGGTTATTAAACAAAAGAGTCTTGAGATCTGATCTAGTCTCCAGTTTATGCCTCATTCTTCCCTTCATCTCTTCCAAAGCCTAGTGAACTGCCTCGTTGTCTGTTTCCTACAAAGGGAGCTTCCTTCTAAGACAACATCCAAACCAAAATGGAACCGATAGTTGATTCCAATAGAGTTTGGTGTTAGCATGTTGCTAAGTTAACAACACAACATTATGAAAAAGTTCTAAAAATGTCAATTTTTAAATACATCGTGCACAGATATTGTGTAAATCAACTTAGTATCACAATTCATTCTGGAATTTCTTTATATGTGAAGGCTAAATGTAGTGCTGCCTTGGATTTAAACCAAAATTAGATTTTAGTAGTCAGCTTTGATTTCCATTTTCTATATTTTTGGAGCAGCCTCTTCATTAGGTGCAGTTTTAATATGCAGTCTAGGTAGATGTCTAGCTATATATTGGTGCGGCGCTCATGCTGGGACTCCTGTGGCGGGTGCTGGGAGGGGTGTTGTGTTGTACGCACACAGGGCTCTGTTATGGCACTCCCGCCAGTCACGAGACAAATGAATGGAGATTGAGTGCTTTGTAGCCATTACGCCCCTTGTCTGATAATTAAAGGGCTCGAACTGATGCACCCGGCTTCCTCTTCACAGATAAATAGCTCGTCATTGTCTCTCTCAGCAGAAAGCTCATTGTTTGGCCCACCAGACAGTCATGTTTCACACTGATGGCCCTTACTGTGTAGAAAACGAGTCAATCCAGCTGGAAACGGTGTCCTTTTATCTCTCTCCCTCTCTTTCTGTCACACATACAAACACACCCACCATTTTAATCAGCAAATTCTGGTTTTGTGCCCATGTGAGGCTGTGCTTATACCAGATGTTTCTTCAACAATATGGAGTTTCTTTTGTTTTCGTTGAGCTTTAGCACACAATACAAGTTCATCACTCTTTCATGTTTTAAATGTGAGCGACAAGCAAATCATAGTCAACTGACAGCACATGCACACATGAGACACCCAGTACTCGCAGCAGCTTGCTTCTTGTTTGAAATCTAGCTGACCAGTTGTCAGGTGTGTGGGTTAAAACCAGGTAAGTTAACCTAGGCTTAGAGTTAATACACAAATAGCTCATTCGTGCACTTATTTATTTTTATATATTTTTTTATATTGGTTTGTTTACTTGCTTGTTTGATATTTAAAATATTAATTTTTTTATATTTAGATGTTTATTTTTCATTAATTTAATATTTTAGATTTATTTTTGATATTTATTTAGATGGTAATGCAAGTTGATATTTTAGACATTTTTAATTTTTATTTTTTTAATTGTTTTAGATGTTTATTATTATTTTTTTAATGTATTTGTTTGGATTTTTGTTTATTAATTTTATTGATTAATTTTTGTTTCGAAATGTAAGCTTCTATTCTGGACACTGTATAAAATTAATTTATTTAAACTGAAGAAATGTACAACATTCTGTGCATTGTATGTTAGATGATGATATTCTCAAATGTCCTCATAAAGGTTAATTGACGCTTCGCAAAAAACCCGCCCCCTTAGTTACTGTTGCTATGTCCGACGAGCCATTACGCTCACACCACACATCATAATCTCTCGCAGTAAAAAATACATTGCAATAAGGAAACTGATGACAGACAAGACAGTAAAAAAAAAAAGACAGAAAAAGTCACGTGAACCAATCATCTTCATATTTACTACTATTTATAGCAAGGAATAAATATGAATGAATATTGGAAGGTATGTTGTTTCAACCGCAGAAAGACACCAATACACAGTTCAAGTTCAAGTCCACCAGCGTTAATCTACTGCACTCCTACCTGGTTTGTTTGTCAAATAAAATGGCGGATTCGATGTTATGATTGGTCAGATCGCCTGTCAATCAAAAGTTATTCAACCATGTGATCTGACACAAAGTCAAGCAAGTTTGTTGTGCATCAAGGAATTTGATCAGCAAATGTGGGGGAAAAAACTGCCACAATTAAGCAAATTTTTTTATGCACATTTTGAGAGTTTATGTGCATTTTGGTGTTTCTATACTTCCTTTTTTTTTTTTTGATATCCCAAATTTCGCTTGGGGTCATTTTGAACAAGCAACTAAATTTGTGAATTTTAAACTGAATCTCAAACAGCCCTTTTCAGTATTCACAACAAACGGTGTGGTTGATAAATGTTCGCCACTCAGCATTATTACTCCATTACTTTTTGTGCTAGACGACATGTCTAAATTAGCCTCATGGCATCATGGGAATCTATGAATATGTCTCTTTATTTTCTCATTAATATGAGCCCCCACAAAGCACATGCTCTAATACTGATGTGCGCGCACTTGTTCTTCGCAGTTTCGTCACAGTGAGTGACACGAGCCAAGAGCAGCTCTGATGTCACTGTGATTAGCGGCGTGTGGCGCTGTGGTGTCATCCTCCTCTGCTGGCAGCGTGCTGCTGGCTCCACACATGAAAACATGATGGCCCGTTCCAGCACAGCGCGCCTGATCATCTTTCACTCTCTTTTTCCATCCGTCTGATCACAGGCGCTCTTAAAGTGCCTCAACCGCCGCCGCTATCACACTCCACGTCGGTTCCTGGCACTGTCTGCACTGTACCTGATCAATAATTTGCTCATTTTCCTTTCCCCTTCTTCTGTCTTGCTTTCTCCTCTCATTGTCCTCTCCGTCACTCATTCTTTGGCTCTTTTCCCTCTTGTATCAACTTCTAATTGTTCTTTCTTCTCATCTCTCCAGGGATCTTGATGCTCCTCAGTGCCCTATAGATTTGTGCGGCTGGAGGGGGAAAACTTCCATCAGGGCTTTCGTCCCACGTAATGAGCGTCTTCATTACCTCCGTATGGTGGGGGTGGAAGTCTTCCATGACAAACAGGGCAAGAGGAATGACTGTTCAACCGAAATCCAGGAAGGAAGCACAGAAGATGCCGTGGGACTGAGCCAAGAGGCAGATCTCTTAGAAGAGGAAGGTGAAGAAACGGAGCAAAATGGTTCAGAGTCCAACGCTAATGGCACAGAACCTGTTGGTAGCACTTGTGATGGGCCTGCGAGTTAGTTATCTTAGCCATTAGTAGGTCAGGAGAAAAATGAAAGGCTCCATCAGGCCTTCTGTTTTTTTCCAGACTGCACGCTTGTACAGGAGCACCTAGTCGGGTAACCTCTGAAGAACTGATCTGGGAACATAATGGATGATTTTTATTTTATCAGAGCTTTTTTAAATATTGATTAAAGCATTTGATGTTGGATATGTTTTTATAGTTTATGTTGTTGTTCAAGGGACAATTTAAGGAGGTCACATCTGTTACTCATTTTGCGTTAATAATGTCTAAGAGCTGCACGCTAGCTCAGTCTTACAATGCATTTCATTTTTTCAGATGCTTGTACATGATTTACACATTGTACATTATGCCAGTTTGTTCATTGTTGCAATACTTGAAATAAACGGCATTTGTCAATATTTCAGTATAGTTTGGCGCCATTTTCAATGGTGTATATACCACATTTCAGTGTGCTGACTAGATGTGCTAGCAGTGTGTCAAACTCAGCTCATGCCCTTGCATCCGAATAGTCCTAAAAACTGTGAACATAGAAAGCATAAACAGGAAGAAACGTACATAAAAATGTTCACATTTGTAGTATTCATAAAACAGTAGGTGAAAAGAACTTGGATGGCCTACTACTACTGCCTGAGACTGTGAAGTGTGCATCCAATGAACACTTTCCACATGAGCCACATGAGAGGATTTGTGAATGTAGTGAAGTGACGCATGACAATGGTAACATGTAGAATGTAGTATGTCCGGATTACATTCATGATATATAGAATGTACTTTTAACAGGCAGCCCCAACCATAATTCAACACACCTAAACCAGCTATTCAGTGCATTCACAATTCTCTGAAAACTAATTGGGCCAGGTGAAAGACAGGTGTGTTGGCACATGGGTCGCATCTAAACTCTGCAGGACTGACTCTCCAGGAGCTGAGTTTGACACCCCTGTTGCAAGTCTTGCATAGCCAGACCTTCAGACTGACGTCAGTAGGGTTTCACTCCATAGCAGCTTTCACTGGCCAAGGACCACTCAAGAGGATGTGTGACATGTATAGCAATCAGTTTTGTTAGTTTTTTTTTGCGTCATGTTTAGGGGCATGAAAATGTAAAGTCGATGTCCCCACAATAACAGACTGGTGTGGAATTCATTCAAGAACATCATGCATGTTTACTCCAACAATGGTGCTGTGAACTTCATATACGTTTGAAAATCCAGCATTTAGTTCAGGAGTCTCCAAATTAGGTCCTGGAAGGCCACTGTCCTGCAGAGTAGCTCCAACTTGCCTCAACACACCTTCCTGGAAGTTTCTTTCTAGTATGCCTAGTGAGTCTTTGATTAGCTGGTTCAGGTGCGTTTAATTAGGGTTGGAGCTAAACTCTACAGGACAGTGGCCCTCCAGGAGCAGGACTGGACACCCCTGGTTTAGTTGATCTTGAGAAGTGATCATTGTCACAATTATAAATTCAACCAATCAGATGATGACTTCGAAACTACCAAATTGTTTCCCATTTTGTGTGCCATACACATCAGACGTTCAGCCAACAGGCTGAGGGCTAGTGTCCTGCAAAGCTTTATTCCATCCTTAATCAAATACACCTTTCCAAGAATTTAGCTCCACTTTCCTATGCTGTGTTCGAAATTGCCCCCATATTTAAAATACAAAATACTGTGGAAAAATGTACTTAAATGCAAATTACATTAGATTTTTTTTCAAAGGCTTTAAAATACAAAATGCTGTGGAAAAATGTACTTAAATGCAAATTACATTAGATTTTTTTTCAAAGGCTTTAAAATACAAAATACAAAAAAGTATTTTGTATTTAAAATATGTATTTTAAATACATGTATCTGAAATCCTGCCCATCCCCTCATTCACTATTCCCTACATTAGTCCACTAATATAGTCCAGTTGAAGGATTGAATGAACTAAGTGTGCCAGAAGGGTTGCCACTTTTGCATAGTTTGTGCTTGCTGTTTAATAATCATTACAAAACTAAACAAACTGGCAGCTCCAGTAGTAATGAAAAGATTTATTTTGAACTTATGGAAACTAGCATGTATACACCTCAATTAAACAATTTAATAATCAATTAAAAAGAATGTTATACCTGTATGATATTACACTGTACCCACATTGGACAAGCGGTTTGGAAAATGGATGGATGGATGATTCAGCTGCAGGCGCCACCTTCTGGTGAGACATGGGAATTCATTCGGCATGACCCTCACAGTGCATTATGGGTGTTTTCTAACTGTTGAATGCACATTGGTTGTACGCTCGTTATTGCAGTGCATTGTGGGATAGTGCCCTATTTAAGGGTATAGGGGGTGATTTCGGACACAGCCCTAGAGTTTAGTTCCATCCCTAAACAAACACACCCACAAAAGCTAATCAAGGTCTTCAGGATTACCAGAAACCTACAGGCAGGTGAGTCTGATCAGGTTTGGAGCTGAACTGGGCAGGTAAGCAGATCTTGAGGGCCAGAGTTTGACCAGACCTGCTTTAACAGCCATCTTGGTTGCCAAAAAGGTACTCCTGCACTGACAGACGCGAGTGAGTGCAAGCGAGACAAAGAGAGGAAGGGAGGATGATTCACTTTGGTTGAGCGAGAGAAATGCCAACATTCTCTGTGTGATCTACAATGTCTTACCCAGGACACACTGTCCACCCCCTCCTCATCACTTTCTGCTACAACACTCCATCTCATACGCTTCTCAGCACTGTTGTCTTATCTTTGTCTTAAGTATCCATATTCCTTCTGTCTCTCGCACTGATTCATCAGTGTCAGGATCGGGCACTATTCTGTATTATTTCACTGTCCTTCCCCGACTCAAACTTGCCGGGTAACACATGATCACAATCTTGCCCTTTTTTAGCCTTTAATTCTCTTTGTCTGTTTTGGGTTGACTGCTGGTTGTTTGGTTTATCTGCCTTCATTAGCTCAGGGTGATTATGTTTCCCTGCAGCCGTCCATCTCGCTTCCTGTTTATCAGTCAGTGTTCTTTCTCTCGGGCTGGCAGGAGCTATCTCGTCTCCTGCTTTGACTGGCAGACTCACCCCTCTCTCTCTTTTCTCAGGCGTGTTGGTTTGTTCTAGAGACAGGCTGTGAGTCTACAGACCGTGGAGATTGTTACTATGGTCACTGCAGAGTGCTCTGAACGTAATTAACCACAGTGACACAACCAGCTACATGCAGTGAATGCCACAGCACAACACTTGAGGCAGATCTGACATAACCCTCCCTTAAACCTCGCGATTATACTCAAATGCAGTGTGATCTGGCATGCAAATAACCAGATGAACTATGTGAATGGACATTGTGTTACTGCTTTTAAACAGGATACTTAAACCTTTGCTTGTAACATCCTGTGCCAGTTGTGCTCGGGGTCCGTGAAGTAATGAAACAATTTAAATTGCTGAAAGTGTGTTGCAACACCCTGACGATGTGGCTGCCAAACTCCACTTTTCTTCTTCTTACTGTTTCTTCAGAAGACATTTTGGGTGGAGAAAAAAGTTTACTGGCTTAAAATGGTTTTGCGGTGCCGACCTTGACATCACTGGCTGATAGTCCAGCGAGAGCAGCTTGGTCCAGTTTAAGACCATCACTGGCCAGTTCGGACCATGTATTCTCTCTATTACTTCTCCAGTTCAAAATCTTTAAAACACCAGCCCTAGTGATTTTCAGAAGACAACGATATATCCTCCAGCTTTTAATGTCTCTATTTCCCGAACTGAACTAGAGTTCATGCTTGGTTTATTCATGCTCTTATTTTAAATTCAAAACAAACCTCATATGTGGGTAGAGGGTGAAGCATCACTCGAGCGTCCCCTTTTATGATGCTGCTGCTGCTGAAACAGGACATTTGGAGGTGTTGGTGGGTTAGTCTTTTTTTTTTCTCTCCTCTCCCCCTGCTTTCAGATGGGACACTCAAGGATGCCTCATGCTAAAAACGCGGTAAAGATAAACCTCTGACATGAATGTACATTTGGGATTACGTAATGAAAGTGTTATGCAATGACTTCAAGGCATGGAAGGAAAGCACAAGCGGATGAGTTTGTGTTTTCTGTGAGGATTAGACAGATTTTCCCTCCAAGTCTTCAGTCGTTTAGCAGTTGTCTCTCTTCCATTTTCCCTTCCCCCCAGATAGTACAGTGAGAAGCTATAGTCTAATGCTCTTATTTAAACAGTCACACCTGTTCAAACATCACATGACCCCAAATGTAAATATTCACTTTAACATTGCAATATGATCAGTAGTACTATCGATTATTATGGCTCTTGTGACCATCTAGAACACCTTAGTTTAGTATAGTGCATAGCAATGCCTTTTCAATAATGTATAGCAATGTGATGCCGGTTTTGCTCAAACAAACACTACTCACTTCTGCTGGCAGTTAGTTACTGATGTGTGTGTGTGTTTCCAGTGTCCTTGTCTGTTTATGTTTTAGTTCTTTTTCATAAGTAAAGGAAAGTAGATATATATATACACTATTGGTAAAAGTTTGGAATTATTAAGTTTGGAATAGTTTTTAATGTTTTAGAAAGAAGTCTCTTATATGCTCACCAAAGCTGCATTTATTTAATCAACAGTAATATTGGAAAATATTTTTACAATTTAAAATAGCTGTTTTGTATTTGATTATAATTTAAAATGTAATTTATTCCTGTGATGTTAAAGCTGAATTTTCAGCATCATTACTCCAGTCTTCAGTGTCACACGATCCTTCAGAAATCAGTATAATATGCTGATCTGCTGCTCAAGAAACATTTATTATTATTATCAATGTTGAAAACAATTGTGCTGCTTCATATTTTTGGGGAAGCTGGCAAGTTTAGGCTAAGACTTTTATTTATTTATTTATTTATTTTTCAAGAAATTAATTTAAAAAATCATTAAGAATACATTCAATTGATTAAAAGTGACAGTAAAGACATTTACAATGTTACAAAAGATTTCTATTTAAAGTTTTGAACTTTCTATTAATCAAAGAATCCTGAAAAAAAAAATCCACAAAAAATATTAAGCAGCAAAAACGTTTTTTTTTTTTAACATTGACAATAAGAAGAGTTATTAGTAATTAAGCAGCAAATCAGAATTATTTCTGAAGGATCATGTGACACTGAAGACTAGAGTAATGATGCTGAAAATTCAGCTTTGATCACAGGAATAAATTACGTTTTAAACATTTTAAAAAGTTATTTTAAACAGTTATTTTATAATATTACTGTTTTTGCTGTATTTTTTTTATTGAATAAACTTGTTGAATAGACTTATTTGAAAAACGTAAAACAAATACAGACAGTATTTATGTATTTATTTATTAGCATTTTTTTCTTTTCTTTTTTTTTAGATCTATATAGAATACATTAAAAAAATTAGCATGTTTAAAACTATTGCATCTAAACAAAATAAATAAAACCATATTTTCTTTTTTTGTAAATCTAACACTTTAAACACTTTATCAAGCTTTTAAGCATAAGCCTTTATTTCAGATTATTAATAAACAGTGTGTCCACTGTTGTTTGAGTTTTCATTGTGTTTTCCAAAGCATATGAATATTCATGCATCTTAATGAGGTTCTGCATGAAGCTGTACTGCGGTTACGTATGGAAATGAGCTCTTGGTTTACCCTTACTGACAACTGCACTGACCTCAACTGTACTCTGGGTTTGTCACAACTTAACTATTGAAGGACATGATTTTCAAGAAGCTCAAAACCTTCCTTAACTGTATTACTTGGTTCAAGAGATGTTTATTCCGATCATTATTAATAATAACACATATAATGCATGCTTAGCTGTTGACAGCCTCTTTTTGTTTATTGCTTAAATAATGTATGAAATATATATGTGACCCTGGAGCACAAAAGCAGTCTTAAGTCGCTGGG
This sequence comes from Sinocyclocheilus anshuiensis, assembly GCF_001515605.1. Lineage (NCBI taxonomy): Eukaryota > Metazoa > Chordata > Actinopteri > Cypriniformes > Cyprinidae > Sinocyclocheilus > Sinocyclocheilus anshuiensis. Next base: position 142,358 of record NW_015542351.1, read on the forward strand.
GTATATTTGTAGCAATAGCCAAAAATACATTGTATGGGTCAAAATTATAGATTTTTCTTTTATGCCAAAAATCATTAGGATATTAAGTAAAGATCATATTACATGAAGATATTTAGTAAATTTCCTACTGTAAATATATTAAAACTTAATTTTTGATTAGTAATATGCATTGCTAAGAACTTCATTTGGAAACTTTAAAGGCGATTTTCTCAATATTTTGATTTATTTTGCACACTCAGATTCCAGATTTTCAAATAGTTGTATCTCAGCCAAATATTGTCTTGTCCTAACAAACCATACATCAATGGAAAGCTTATTATTCAGCATTCAGGTGGTGTATAAATCTCAATTTCGAAAAATTGACCCTTATGACTGGTTTTGTGGTCCAGGACCATGGTCACATATTGTTGGAAACTGTCACATAAGCCTATAACATTTCCTTTCTCAGAGCTTCCTTTTAATTCAACTGATTCGCTGAAGATTACAGAGCAGAATCATTTGGGATTACTCAGAACATTTATGTGCTGAGATTATTTGCCCAATATAACCACCCCAGATTATCCTGACCTGTATTACCCTGGATTATTTCCTTCACATGCACAGATTACTCCACAACACCACAGAGCCATTATAGCAACCTAAATGTCAACAGGTGCAGTGCGGATGATTCGCCTTTGCCTATGTTGTACCACAGTGCATTTCTCCTATTCGGTGCAAAGATTACTGAGATCAGCAGTTCAATACGTGCATGAATGTGTTTTGCACATATTGAACTGAGCATGCATGGACTGTTTGGATGGGTGGATCTTTACCTAATAATACTAAAATGTTTTTAATACTAGTTATTTCATTATTTACTCTGAAAATTAAGGCATATGGAAGACCGTTTCTGCCACAGGATAAAATTTTTTTTTTTTTTGGGGGGAAAAAATCAGAATTGCGAAATATAAACTCACATTTTGACTTTCAACATCTTGCAATTCTGAGTTTATATCTTGCAATTTTGTTTTTCCACCACACGATAAAAAATAAAAAAGGTAATTGCGACTTCTTCTCTCATGATTGAGTGTATCTATAATTCAGACCTTTCTTCTCAGAATTTCAAGTTTATTTATCTCACAATTGTGAATTAATATCTTGCACATAAGATGTTTGCGCAATTGCAAGAAAAATGTTTAAATTGTACAATAAAAAGTCACAATTACCCTTTTCATTTTTTTTTTTTTTTGGTTTATAATAAAAATGTTTCAATACATATCAGAAAGTTTGATGTAAAAAAGATGTTTTGATGTTTTCTCTTCAATTCATCCGGATTTGACATTTGAAATATTTGGCATAACTAAGTTATAGAGGTTATTAAATGAAAAACAATTCAAAAGTCTGATCATTTGCAAATTAGGCTTTTTTTACATTTTTTTTTTTTTATGATAGTTTACCTCTAAATGAAAATTCTGTCAACATTTACTCACCCCCACGTTATTCCAAATTTGCATAACTTTAATCTGTGAACCAAAAAAGAGATCAAATTTAGCAGAATGTTCAATGTCCCCAATTGTTTTTATTGTAGAAGAACATCTTGGACATTGTGATAAATATCTTCTTTTGTGTCTTAGAAAAAAAAAGGTTTTGGAGCGACATGATTGTAAGTTAATGATGATAGATTTTTATTTATTTTGTACAAAAAAAAAATTGATCTATCACTTTAATGTTAATAAAGGGTTTTTAAATTAAATGGCTGTAATCTCCCATTTTTCCTTAGAAATCGTAAAGACTTTCTGATTAACATAGATATCAGTACTGATCTCAAGATCGAAAAGAAAATAAATGTTATCACCCATGGCTTGAACGTGGCGTTCTAACCCTGCCTATGTGATGTCATTATAATCTCCCTCCTTCCTGTCCTCTGTGTCCTTTTCCAACCCAAACCGGAGCATTTCATAAAGCACGGCTATCCTTCTGGAGAGCAGAAAACTGAAGCATCATGGAATCACCTTGAGCGAGATTTCCAGCATGATGCAGCAGGACAGAGACTCATTTATTACTGTCCTCTTCCCGGCTGAAAAAAAAGAGAGATGTACGTAGATACAGTATGTTCACGGTTTCCAAATGAGCTTTCAAAAAGGCTCTAAAAATAAATGTTCCCACATGCACTGTGCCATAAAACATTTATAGTCTACCACAATCTGCTACACTGTCGTTGATGCAACAGTCTTGAAATATTCACAAGGTTGCTAGCTTGTTGGCTCGGCGAAAACACGGGGAAAAGAGAAAAGAGACGGTGTGCTTACATAATACGCCAGCCGCAGTCTGAGATGAGGGCGCAGGGTTAGACACGCGTCTCCACGGCCAGTATCAACAGCCAGCCTCTCCTCTCCTCTCCTCTCCTCTCGCTGCAGTGCATGGTGACATTAGCACTCTTCATCACGGCCCTGCTGTCGGTCGATCTCTCTTCCTCTCTGCAGTCTTACACAACCACACAGCTTTATATTGTGCAAGATAGCGGTCAGGTTAAGACAATGACTAAATGCACATTCAGTTCTTACATGTGGCTGCTGGTTGGTGACAACAGAGCAAAAGATATTGCTTTACATAATTAACAAGACTGCATATCAAGCTACTTTGGACAAGGAACAAAACAATCATGAAATGATTCAAAATGGACCATATTTACTTTTGTTTGTTCCTGGTTCTATTATAAATGATTAATCTGTGCACATTATTTGTATTGTATTGTAATACTTAATTGTAGTTATAATACTTTGAAAGAAGTCTCTTATGCTCACCAAGGCTGCATTTATTTGATCAACAATACAGTAAAAACAGTAATATTGTAAAATATTATTATTCAATTTAAAAGAACTGTTTTCTGTTTTAATATATTTTAAAATGTACTTTATTTCTCTGATGGTAAAGCTAAATGTTCAGCATCATTACTCCAGTCTTCAGTGTCTTCATATCATTCTAATATGCTGATGTGCTGCTCAAGAAACATTTATTATTTTCAGTGTTGTGCTGCTTAACATTTTTGTGGAAACTGAATGTAGAGCTCAGGAACAGGTTTGCATCAAGCCACACATCTGGGGAAGATTTCAGAAAAAAATTCTGCTTCATTGAAGGGTCACAGAAGCATGTAGTCTCTGTTACCCTTAATGGAAGAAGTTTGAAACAACCAGGACTCTTCCTAGAGCTGGCCTCCTGGCCAAACTGAGCAATTGATGGAGAAGGGCTTTGTTTAGAGTGGTGAACAAGAAGCTGATGGTCATGCTAGTTGAGCTCCATGATCATATATGCAGATGGGAGAAACCTACAGAAGGACAAACATAACTGCAACACTCCACCAATCTGGGCTTTATGGCGGTGTGGCAAGACTCAATCCTCTCTTCAGTGTAGACACATGAAAACACACTTGGAATTTGAAAAAAACACCTAAAGGACCCTCAGACTGTGAGAAACGAAATTATCTGGTCTGATGAACCTCAATTCCAAACATCATGTTTGAAGGAGACCAGGCAATGCTCATCACCTGCAGAGTACCATCCCAAAAGTAAAGTGTGCTGGTAGCAGCCTCATGCTGTGGGGCTGTTTTTCAGCGGCAGGGACTGAGGGACTCATCAGAGTAGAAGAAAAGCTCAATGCACCAAAATATTAAGATAGCCTTAATGAAACCCAGTCCAGAGCATTCAGAACCTCAGACTGGGCAGAAGGTTTACCTTCCAACAGGACAATGACTCGAAGCACACAGCAAGAGTCAATTATAGACAACTCTTTGAATGTCCTTGAGTGGTCCAGCCACAGCCTGAGCTTGAACCCAATCAAATATTTCTGGAGAAACCTGAAAATGTGCATTTTCTCCCATCCAACCTGACAGAGCTTGAGAGGTGAAGACAAAGTTATAAATATTTGTACTGTCACTTTTGATCAATTTAATGCAAACTTGCTGATTACAAGTATTAATTTCTTTAAAAAAAAATCTAACTGACCTCTTTTGAACTTTTGAACCGTAGTGTACATGACAAAATACCTAATTGAATATTTGAAAGATTAAACAATAAATATCATATATCACCTTTAACTTCTGGAACAAGCTCACAACGCCAACAGCAATTGTAGAGTGGCTAACAACTTGTACATGCTAGAGGAAGCTGAGCAGCTGGAATCTCTTAGTCTGATCTTGGAAAAAGCAAAGGTGACTAAAGGTGTTTACATGCCATTTTTCAAAAGCTGAATTATTGCTTTAGTCTAAACTTTAGAGAAAAATGCATGTAAACCGAGCAAGTTCTGCTGGGTTAACAATATCTATCCAGTCAAAATAATTTTCTATGCTAATTAATAGCATGCCATACTGTCAGTAGAGTTTAATTGTGTTGAACCTGGACCATTCCTTTAAGATTTGAGATTTACATGGACGCTATCACAGAGGCCGCTGCAGTGCAAAAGACCGCTTCATCCAACAGCATCGTTTTTACTATATAAAGTTATTTGATTTGAGTTGGTTTGATTAAATTTGATTAAATGTATGGACGCCTTTTCCATTAATAATTTAACTTATGTCTTCGCTATGAGCAGTGATTACTCGGAGGGGGTTGCACAGATCTTCTGCTCGGCTTCTGGAGTGTTCCGAAGGCCTAATATGAATATGTATTAAAGAGTAGTGTGAATTGAAACATGCCGTGTTGCTCATAATGCCTCGCCGACCGTGACGCAGTCGTCATGGCCCAAAGGTCAGAAGGAAATCAGAATTGCGGCCGTCTTCTGAGATGTGCAGCAACACTGCAAACCAGATTAGCTCCACCCAGCAGCATTCAAATGGAAATACACCCACTCCTTTATCTCAGCCAGCTGGAGTTTGTTGTTGTTATTTTGTCTGCTCTTTGAAGAAGTAACCTTCAGAGGGCTGGAAAATAAGGCCAGAGCTGTATTGTCTGCTACCTATCTGCTGTTTGCTGTCCAGCAGTGTTTGTTTACTGCGTTTTAAAGTGAATTTCGCTATCTAGTCTAGTATAGGCACTGCAGTCTGTGAGTAGACCAGGGGGCCTTTAATGCTGCAGATGAAATGTTCTCTTTCTTATATTGTTAAGATGTTCTCTATTGTATTGATTATCTGTTCTTATTCAAAGTAAACCGTTTTAGTCTTTGATGGGTAGCAGTATGCAGTAAGGCTTTTCATCTATGTTTATCCTGAACACAGAGACATGGGGTTAAAAGAATTGTCAATGCTGGGAAAACATATTTAGCTGAGCTACAAACTACTCTTTAGAAAAATTATTTAAAGGGGCCATCAGATGCCCATTTTCCACAAGTTGGTATGATTCTATAGGGTCTTCATGAAATGTCTGCAACATACTTTGGTTAAAATTCCTCAATGGTTGTTTAAAACAACACCTTTTTTACCTGGTCAAAAACAGCTTTGTTGACAGTGAGACATTTAGATGCATGTCTCTTTAAATTATAATGAGCTCTGCTCACCCCACCCCTCTCTTCTGTGGAAGAGGAAAGGTGATTTGCAAATAATCATAAAAAATATAAAGTCTGAGATTTACTTCTTCTGGAGGTGCAGCTGGATCACGAACAGTGGTTACTGATCCATCCGTGAGTTTGGACTTTTTAGCAAAACCTGCCTTGAATTGTTCCTCGTTCAGAAAGCAGTCTGGAGTAAAATGATATGCGCAGACATAAACGAATATAGGTGTATCCGGTGGTGTGTTACCATCAAAAACAAAACTAATCCACTACGTCCTCAGTGGCTTTGATGTCGGGAGAAAATGAAGACTCTTATGTTCACTTTTACATCCAAATACAAAACACCTGCATTGCTTATGAGACATTGTTGTCGCTGCTCGAGCATGGAGAAAATAGTGGACAGTGTACAACTGGCTGAGGGCAGAAATATGCTAATATGGGACAGTCCATCAGTGGCCGTGGGCGGGGCCTGAGCATTATGACATCATACTGCTCAGAAAATCAAAACGGCTTGATAATTGAAACTGTTTAGATTTTTGGGGGATTAAAAAAAGTAGTGAATGGATTTTTATCATTATATTGTGGTTGTGTCCACATACTGCTAAGACACATTTATATGCAAACACCATTTAAAAGTGATTTTTTGCATTCAATGTCCCCTTTAAGTTGAATGACACCCTTCATATAAAGTAGGCAGTTGCACTACATGTATCTTAAAATATATTTTGAAATCCTTTTTACATTAGATCACAAAATAAGAAGCTTATAAAAACCATAAAAATTCTAAAGCTTTTCAAATTTATGTAACTACCCTAATATTATATTACACTTTTTTTGTCCTAGTATTTTTTATTAAATTGTTATATGTTTATGTTCATTTTATGTTTTTTTTTGTTGTTATTGTTGTTGTTATTCTGTTTTACATGCTTTAAACTGTACAACATTGCCTTATATTTGCCTTGTACCTGCGATGGAACTAAATAAAAAAAGTTACACTAGGCCTACATGCTACACATAGAACTGACTACATTTAAACTACTTTATAACTTTAATGTGTGATATATTAGAAATTGTTATATTTACTGTCTTCAGATGTCCATTTATTAAAAATACCTTCAAAAAAAGGTATAAAAGCATTAAATTGCCCTTTATTTTCTTTGTTGTTTGCTGAGGAGATAAAATAGCTAATTCGTGTCAGCTTCTACCTCATTAGCAGCACATATATCATAATGCACACATTGTTTCTCTTCTAAAGTGCATTTTTGAGTCAATTTCGTAATAATTTTCTCAAAATTATCAAAAGAGTCATTCATTTCTGAATCGGACATTGCTTGTTGTCATTCAAACTAGCCGACTGAGAAACAGTACAAACGTCTTTGTTGCTGAAATACTGTCAATGCAATGTAACGTTCTTTTGCATAAGAGTTTGCGACCAAACTCTCTTTCTTTCTGCATGGCGAGAAAGGTTTGAGAAAACTGCTTTGTGCTCTGGGATCAATTTGAGGTGCTTTCAGCTCAGACAGGCTGTGACTGAGGCTGGTTCATGTGAGAAGTGTTTTCTTTAGGTGAGAAATGTGTTTGGGCCTCATGACCCTCACACCGACTGTGCTTATGAGCTCCAGGGCAGAGCAGCCGAGACCTTCTGTCCTTCGTTCATTCTGTGCATACTGTTCCTGGATCTGCAATGCAACTGCTGTATTCTGTCTTATCCGGGACTGGAGCTAATGACATTTTCTAACTCAATTTACAAGGAAGGGTACAACACTTGCAGTCATGTTCCTAAGGTGTTGATAAGATGATCTGAGTGGCTGTTGCACATTGCTCTACAGTTGCTATGTGATTACTTAATTAACTCAAGTCCAAAGAGCCCTCCTTTTACCAAGTCTATGATATTTTTGTTACAAAATTTGATTATGTATATATATATATGTATATGTATATGTGTATATATATATATATATGTATATATATATATACAGTGGGTACGGAAAGTATTCAGACCAGATTTTGCATTGTGACTTTATCACTATACTCAAATGTTATATATTTAAATGATATTTTATAAATGATAACAGTGACTATTATGTTAGTTATACAATACATACAATAGTGTCTGTATAATATAATACCATGAGTACCATTATAAAACATATAGCTCCAGTCCTGGTTTCTGATTGGTCGATACAGTGATTTAGCCGTGTTAAAACCCAAGATATAGTAACAGTTGCACATTTCACTGTGCAGGACCCATAGCAACTCATTATTTTTTCTGCAAAGCAATGAGCTGTTATGTCAGGGGCTTTTAATTTAAACTTATAAATGAACACAGTTGTTTTACTGTATCATAATTACTGTGACATCAAGTGAGATAAATTCTGGAAATTTGCATATGGTCTTAATGAGGGGAAATGTGGACCAGTGCACACTGCATTGATGGGGTTCTGGTGAGAAGCTGGTGTTATCATTCACCGTCACGGGTGATTTGATATCCTCGAACCCACAGGGCGGAACAAAACCGCATGTTCCAAACCTCAATGACTGCAGAGAGCCTAGAGAGCAAGGAAGACAAACACAAAATTGTTCCAGGGTGGAATCAGCCTACAGCCTTTATTGCACATTCCTGTTTGGTTTTGCTCTGACCACATCCTGGCATGATGTTTATGCAGTGCAGAAAACACATTGTCTTGTAGTTTTACCTTTCACCCCACGAAAGCCTGAGATCACTACATATACCAGACTCCTTTCAATTCAGGTACATATATTATATTTTTTTCATTTATTTTTCTTTCTCTTTTTATCATCAGTGACAATGCCTGCAACATGCTTCAAAATCTTCATTTTGGCAAACTACAAATAAATTAAAACACATTCATAGAACACAATTTGACATTTAAGGACATTAATAAAGAAAATTAGGACAAACTGAACAAACAAAAAATACAAAGCGGCGGCTTCTGCTCTTTTTCATTACTTTCTTGCTTTTTAAAAAAAAAAAAAAAGAAAGAAAAAGAAAACTTAGCTAGCTAACAATCACAGACCACATGCAGATATAATACAACAGAATCATCTCACTCGTTTGGACGATTAACTCTGTTAGTTAGTTTCTGCAAACTACTGATCTAAACTATAATCACAAAATTTTGCTTTAAATCGGAAAACATCCAATTTCGCGATATTTTTGACTGGTTATAATAATAAGTCCTTGGTATAGTATCTCCTCTCGCTAAATAGGAAAACACACGACCACTTTTTAATAATGTCCAAACAGTCTGGAGAAGACCAAATGCACTTCAGTCGTGATAAGAGAAACCATCTCCGACCAGACACACAAATCTGCAATAATTTTACAATGGCTGCAGTGATACGAACATGAATTACAGGTTCTCCAGTGATCAACGTGTATTTCATTTTGATGACCATGATAAAATGATCACTGTATACAGCAAAATGTAGTGCTTGCCACTGGATTGCCTTTTGAAGCACTGCACACTCACCATTCATTGTATTGGATAACCTTAATATCAATAACACAAAAAGCTACTAGACAGAAATAAATATCAATAAGGGGTTAACAGTGTTGTTTCCCCTCCATCCGCCTTCAGGGCATCAACATTTCTGGTTTTATCATTTATACATCAGTGTCTTCATCATTTTTTTTTTTTTGTTCAAATGTCATTAATTAGCAGCTTCTCATGTGACATTTAAAATCGTCAGTGATAGCAGAGAGTCTTTCTACTGAGAGCGCAGCAGTTACACACAAGGAAATGGTGACAATGTACATGAAGCTTTTGGCACATGCTGTTTCCATGTCTGGAGAAGAATATCCTCAAAATATCATATGAAACGGCATCTCACAACAAGGAAATCGGACTTTTCCCACCTTGAAGCATCATTTTTAGGGAATAATTCACTCAGAAATGAAAACTCTGTCATAGTTTTTGCACCCAAACATGTATGACTGACATTTTTCTATAAAACAAAAAAGGAGGTATTCTGAAGAATGTAATTGCTGCTCTTTTCCATATAATCAAAGCTGATAGAGACTGATTCTGTCCAGCTCCAAAATGACAAAAAATGCACCATAAAAGTATCATAATGTTGATCAAGTGTCACATGCACAATATTTTACACTTCTGATGATAACATCGAGCGGCCAACAAAATCCCATAAAAAGGTGGGATCTTGTATTATCTTCCCCTTCACCGTAGCTCTTATTTACATTTCCCCATAGTCATACTTCAAAATCAACAAGGTTTGATCATGTCAAGGACATCAAAATGCCACAGACATCAAATATGACTCGTGGAGTTTAAATGCACCCTATTTGAATCCACTTAATTAAATCTTTTTTTACTTCTTTTCTTAATTTTTGGTCTTTCCTTGTTGTATGTCTTCGAAAGACTATTTTTAAGATCAACAATATTATGGAAAACAGCATCTAGAACACACCTCAGCGTTTTCTATTTGTGTTTCACCAAAGATATAGCGCCATACATGTAAGAAAATGACAGAATTTTGATTATTCCTTTAAAACGCCCAATGTGTCAACAAAACCCATGATTTCGCCTTTTCGGCTATCATGTCATTTGTATTTCACACACTGTGTGGAGAGCGCTATCTAAAATAAACAGCTCTTCTACATCTCATCGCTCACAAGATGCAGTCTGAGGCATTCTGGATTCACACTGACATTTGAAGGAGAAGTCAATAAACATCAAGGCATCGAGCTGCGGCTCTCTCGGAGCATCAATCAGGCAACTAAACGAGACGCCCTCATTCCTCAAGGTTTCAGAACAAAGGAGTCGACCCCTCAGCGTCTCTTTCTCTCTCCCCACCTCTGTACTTCTTCATCTGGCTCTCGTCAACAGTGGCGGCACCAGCTACCAGAGTCCGTAACAGAGCTTGACCTTCGATTTATGCAATTCGAGAGCAACGTTTACAGTCTTGAGATCTTATTTCCTGGGCCGTTGGCCATTTTGTCCTGTTGTTCTAGTCTAGTATTGATCAAGTACACAGCACAATGATGCAGAGTCAGTGCAAGGTGGAGGAATCAGGCCCACAACCACGAGCGTATCGATTTATGAGCCAAAATGGTACAAGTGAATCAGCACAATTAATGTTTGATTGTGTTTGGGGCGTCGGCATGTGAAGGTGCCAAGTTAAGGTACTATCCTTACGTCGGTGCTAACAAGGGTTCAGGTCTGCGCAATCGGCGTTGTCCCGTCGCTCAGTGCTCCATGGGGACAAACGCTCAACATTTCGTGTGCAAACATCACCATGTCTGTCACATGCCTCTCTATCGCCAATACTAAGATCCCATTGGGATGTTGACATTCGTTAATGCCATCTGGTATCTAAATCATCAGAATTATGAGCTTTTGGTCTTCTCCAAAAACAAATAATAGAATGACCAACAGAGGTGGTTCACATTTTTTTTTATCTTAGACCTCTGCATAAGCAATGAAGGCTTTGTTCACACTGCATATCAATCCGTTTTGTAAGTGCTGGTGTGTTTGTTCAGACTGTGTAGTCGATATCCGATGCCAGACTTTCTCCTATAGCTGTCAGTGTGGGAAGAGAGGACGGAAAACTGGGAATTTTGCCTCTGCTCACTGTCTGTCATGGCATCTCGTGGCGGTGCTGGACTCACAAGAGGCATCTTTGTGCATTCATGCTGACTCGTGCACTTGTCCACTATCCGACACAGTGAGAATCAAACAGTTGAGGAAAAATTAGCTAAAACGATTGATTCAGATCTTAATATTTTGGATTCCAAACCGCATATGGACATGAACACAATGTGTTTTTTTGTCTGTTCAGACTTCAAGAAACAATTGAATTTGAGTCGGATGTTGCCAAAAAAAAGAATCAGATATTCGCTGCCTGTCTGAACAAAGCCCTAGAGTATTTTTTCTCCATTGGAAATCATCTACGCAACACAGTGATGTCTACATTTTGCCACGCGAATGGAGGAATAGAAAGAGCACAGCTCTACATAAATTACAGTCATCATGTTGCATCCAACCGTGAAAAACAGCACAGCCAATGAGGAGGAAACCAGAGAAACTGAACCTCAAATGTAGTGTAATGATCTGCTTATCTATTAAGTCATTTGCATGTAAATGGGGGCAAGTCTGATGCTGTTCAGTGCAATGCATTGTCAGCTATAAAAGGAAAGAGGGATGGATGGAGGAAAAAACTGAGGCAACAGACAGATAGACAAGGATATAGAGTGGAGATGATGCACATTTAATTTTGCTTGGAGCCTCAATCGTATCCAGAGTCCATAGCTGTATGTAGCCGCAGTGACGCCCACTTATGAGTAATTGTGATGTCGCAGCGAGTGTTCGGTCCATGGCACCTCGATGAAGAAGAGTGAAGGACGGAGTGAAGGTGAATGTGCCACGTTTATGTGTAAGATATGATGCGCTAGCTTGTTTTTTTCGTAGTTAAGTTTGATGATGAAAAAGAAGAAAACCCAACTGAAAAAAGCCATGTCGGGATCGCGGTTGAAGATGCTGACATCAGCCGTCGGACACGGGAGGGGACACCCAACCGTACTTCTCGTGGGTCTTGACAAGGCTCTTGAAGGTCGCCTCGGCTTCCTTGCGACTAAAGGTCTTCTTAGACTTGCCTGCTTTCCTGCAGATACGACCCTAAAGAGAAAACACAACATTCGGAACAATGAAGATTTACATGCGTCAAAAAAAACAGGGAAACATTATGAATTGAATGAACTTTAAAATGAAAAATGGGGAAATGGGGTGGAGAGATGGTAAAAATATTAACTGGTAAATGGTCAAAATAAATCATTTTAATACTTAATTAGTGCATAGCATACAGCATATTGCAGCATACATAACAAATATGATGATTATAAATACTAATAAGTAAATTATATATATATATATATATATATTATATATATATATTATGAAACTGACATGCAGATGTAGATGTGTGAATGACAGATTGTGGTGTGATTAAATGGTCCTGGTGCTCCATTTTCAGAGGTTTTCCCATTTTCAATTTCAACGCCAACTGCTCTGAGCTTTGAAGACACAGTAAATCAAGAGGCTGTGCTTGATAAAACCTCAGGCTGAATTATTTAAACAAGCTTCAAGAGCATTTTAGCACCAGGTTCTGCCATTTTGATCGCTGCTAAAGGATAATGGGAATAGAAGTGATGCAACGGTGCATCCAGGAATGCAGCATCCCACAGTGAAAACGTCCAGCTGTCATAGTATAAAGTTCGCCCACTGAAGTAACCATTTCAAAGTATAAAAAATGAGTTGGTTGGTTTTTAATGCTGCACATGCAAAGAAATGGGCTCCCCTTTGCTAATGTCTCAAAGATGTCTGCATGTTTGTGACTCCAGATCAAAGATTAAAAACAATCCTGCTGCTTTTAAAAAACTCTTTAAAAATCAACATAGAAACCCGTTTTACATCAGTTTTCTGATGAAAAGATATAGGACCGATCTTGTGCATCTATCTATCTATCTATCTATCTATCTATCTATCTATCTATCTACACATTTTATCAATTGGGAATTGATTGGAATATGAAAAGTGGGTAAAATTAAGAGGGTCTGACAAAGTATTACATTTTTGTTAAAGATTATAAAAGCATAATGTGCATGTATCATGCACAATAAGACCAGGAACATGCATTAAGAAAGTAAACAGAGTCCATTTTGGTTTCAATGTTGATTTTGATCAGGAAAAACTAAGTTACAAGTTGGTGTTTATATACTTTGCAATATAAAATTCTAGTGGTCCATGCAAGATACTTGTATAGCAAAGGAAAAGGGTATTTAAAGAAGGCATCTCTCTGACTCATCAGCCCCTAAAGCCTTTTCTGGCAATGTGTTAGGGACAGGAGATACTTATTTTCATCTGGCATGCTCAAAATACCAGCCGAAAACCAGGCATGACCTAACACATGATTTCATAATAGGACAGATGTTTTAAATAAGCCAAAGTGTGACAGTGAGAGACACATTTATATTTCTCTGCATGGGTGGAGCAAATGTCATATTTAAACATAAGACCAAATACGAACCTTACATTGTTTAATAAGAAGAGCATCTTTAATGGAATAACTCAGCCAAAAATGATTTACACACCCTAATGTTTTTCAGACTCGATTTTCTTTCTTCTGTGAAACACAAAATAAGAATGTTAGGCAGAATGTCTTTTCCAACAATATGTGATGACCAAGCTGCTCTAAAATCTCATTTTGTGATTCACGGATGACCAATGACCAAATTTTCAACACTCTTAAAAATAAAGGTTCTTTATTGGCATTGACGGTTCCATTAAAAACTTCCATGGAAACTTTCCACTGCACAAAAGTTTCTTTAGATTTTTAACATGTACTTTAGATTTGTAAATGGTTCTTTTAAGAACTGTTCACTGAAAGGTTCTTTGGGGAACCAAACATTTTTTATGGCATAATTGCGAAAACCCCTTTTCGGGAACCTCTAGTTTTAAGATTGCATGACCAAATATTCGTTTTCAAACTTCTCCTTTAAGACCAGCAGAAGGATCAGGTTCTGCATGCAAAGCGCAATCATACAAATATGCCACTTCAGGCTACGTATGAGAGAAACAATCTCACAGACCCAGCATCCACTAAATGAGCAAAAAGGATGTGCTTCCATATGCCCCAGGACTGAGGTCAGTCTAGTGCCAGTGCTGATGTAAGACAGCAGGGACAGTGAGACGGAAATAGCCAGCTCTTCCCTCAGGCTCTATCAGTCAGGATGAGATCTAATGGCCCAGAAGTAACCGCATGAGCTCAATCGAGAAGAGGCTGCCCTATCCCCTCAGAAAAGCCTGTGATTTTTGGATTAAAAGGAACCAATGGAGCCTTAATTAAGCTTTATTGTGATTATGGTCTCTCTTGGAAATCGCTTCCCTCATGCTTGAGAGGCGACGGAGGAGAGCGGAAGGGAGGGAACCGCGTCGATGTTAATCCAGGTTATTCGCATCAGCGTTTTCCCTGCAGCATGCTAACGGCATCAGCACCGTCTCCCTGCTAGGCCTGTCACGATAACAACTTTTTGTTGTGCGATATATTGCCCCAGAAATAATTGCGATAAGCGATATTATTGTCATTTTAAAGACCATTTTTTTTGCGCTATTTTGGTTTGGTGCGTATCGAGCGCAACGCAGTGCCCATGTGAAGTGCCTGATGGGTAATCCTGTGAATGGAGATCAGTCAATGGTCGCGCTCGGCCTCTGTGCTTTCTGGGACAACACAGACGGTAGGGATTATGTAACCGACATGTACCAGATAAGGATAAACAGTGTTGCTCTTTGCATCATAGCATCACATGAAGCGTAAGGCTGTTTGATGCTGCTTACCGTATTATGTCTGAAAGGAAGTCGTCTGTAAATTCAACAAGGCAAAAAAGGAATATTGTTTCTGATCACTTAAAGGCAGAATAGACTCTCGGATTGGAGACATATGGCAATTCAATTTATTTTGAATCCATAGCCTACAGGTCAATGCATACAGGTGCATCTCAATAAATGTCGTGGAAAAGTTAATTTATTTCAGTAATTCAACTCAAATTGTGAAACTCGTGTATTAAATAAATTCAATGCACACAGACTGAAGTAGTTTAAGTCTTTGGTTCTTTTAATTGTGATGATTTTGGCTCACATTTAACAAAAACC
>NW_015542351.1:157757-165862 GCF_001515605.1 Sinocyclocheilus anshuiensis
AGTTTCACAATTTGAGTTGAATTACTGAAATAAATGAACTTTTCCACGACATTCTAATTTGAGATGCACCTGTATTCTAGTCTAAAGCAATGAGAATAATAGTCATATGTAAATTATATATATATATATATATTATTTTCCCCTTTTTGATGTTATGTTGTGCTGTAACTGATTCTAATATTAAAAAAAAAAAAAAACTTTAAAAACAGCAAATGTCTGAGCTTTGGTATGCAGAAAGATCTTCCCAAACCAAAGCAGAATTTGAACAACAAAAAACCTTCAGTGAAATTTAAATGATTGTCAAAGCACATCCATGTCCTCAGGTTAGAAGTGAATGGAGCCTCTTAAATATTAAAAAAAAAAAAAAAACTTTAAAAACAGCAAATGTCTGAGCTTTGGTATGCAGAAAGATCTTCCCAAACCAAAGCAGAATTTGAACAACAAAAAACCTTCAGTGAAATTTAAATGATTGTCAAAGCACATCCATGTCCTCAGGTTAGAAGTGAATGGAGCCTTTTAAACAATTCGGTAAAGTGGGAAAAAATTATTTAAGTATTAAATACAAAAGCGATAAACCATGAATGCTCAAAATATGGCCCGTCATTTCCTTTAGCTGCATGTTAATTGGGGATCTGTTGTGTCAGCAGCAGCTAAAATGGTAATTACCCTTGAGTGCTTTGGGTCATTTGGGGAAAAATGGTTATCTAGTCACCGCTGCCTCAGGCTCATCATGAATTTGGCATTTAAGAGCTCCTGACAGGTTGAGGCAAGCGTAGATGAACAGGACTTTTCTCTCAGATTTACAGCACAGGGTTAATGGCCAGTCTCTAGCTTCATTATGGATTCTCATCCATATCCATGACCCACGTTGGTCTTTGCAATCATCCTTAGAATGGGACTATCTAATAACCGATATGTGATCTATCTATGGAGCCCATCTAATCACATTAGTTAAGATCCAGGCTGCAGTACTTTCTTAAAAAAATGGTTCGAAATAGCACCAGATTATGATTCATTGAACCAATAACAGAGCCATTTTTGGTGCAAAACATCAAATAGATATCAAAATATATAGTTATATATTGAAGAACCTATAAAAAAAAAACAAATTTTGACGTGTAGCATTTTAAATGTAATAGAAAACACACAAACACAAAAGCACAACTAAAGCAATGTGTGGTCATGAAACCCTTATTTTGGTTACCTATACACTCTTAAAAATAAAGGTCCTGCCAAAAAAGGTTTTACAGCCTGATGACATAAGAGCCCCCTTTTTTTAGTTGCTACCGTGCAATATGATAATCTTTTATGATCTTTAGATAACTGCATATGTACTATTGCTTCAATGAACCCAAGAGAGATTTGCTTTGCTTTGGTAATGGATGATGCCAAATACTGATCAGAAGAACCTCTTAACTAAACATGAAAAATCTTTAAAGAACCGTACAGCCAACTGAAGCACCCTATATAGGGCAAAATGGATCTTGATAAAAAGTGTTCTTTGCTGAAGATGTAAATCGTTAAAAAAAAAAAAAACCCTGTGAGGTTTTCTTCCATGGAAGGCAACAACAACCTCAGCCACCATTTACTTTCATTGTATGGAAAAAGATGCAATGAAGGTGAATGGAGACAGTGGCACATATCTTGGACGACATGAAGATGAGTATATTTCTGAGTGTTTATTACTATGTAACTACACTCACACGAATTATATGTAACAGACACTATCATATGGACCCGTATTGAATGGATGTTGCGTGTTTTCACGCGATTCACCTGTGCGCCGATGCCAAGATGTAGGATGGCGTCAAGAAACATGAGATGTGAAGAAATCAACGCCGCTATGGCAAGAAGCCATCCTCACCTGTCCTTTCACCAGACTGGCAGCGAACTGCCTCATCACGGCCTCGACGGTGTACGCGCTCGACCAGCCGCGGGGCGTTAATAACTCCATGCAGATCGCGCCGCCGTCCAGCACGTATCCGTTCTCCAGCCGCGGCGTCAGGACGCGCATGAACGGCGGGGAGAAGGGGAAATTGTCGGGGAAGGTGACATTCAGCAGTATGTACTCGGTGTTGGTCTCCTTCATGTCCTGCCACAGCGCGGAGTCCTTGTCCACCTGGTGCAGCTTGACATTCCAGTCAAAGAGGCTATCGTCCGCCAGCTCCACCGTGATGAAGCTGTCGCCGAGCCGCCGGATCTCCTGCAGCTCCTTCATCAGCCTCCGCGTCCGCACCTGGGTGCAGTGCTGCCGGTTCGCCGCCGGCGGGGGCATCACGGAGCCGCTCGTCGCTTTGCCGCCTCCCGTTTGCTGCTTCTCTTTCGCGTCCGGTTTGACGGCGGGCTTGTCCTTGCCGGACACGTCGAAGCGCCTGGCTTTGACTTCTGGCGTGCTGAGGATGTTGTTGGTCTCGTTGCTGGTGTTGCAGTGCTTCGTGTTGTTGTTTTTCTGGTTGCCTTTAGTCCCTTTCAATGAGCCCTGGTGGTGATGCTTCGGGTCCTCCGTGTCTCGGTCGTGCAGGCGAATGAGCCCGATTTTTCGCAAAAGAGTAGCCATTGAGGTGCTTCGCCGTTCGCGGTGGGTGTAACGGAGCTCGGAAGATAAAACGCCCGCAGAGCAGCCCGTCCTCAATGCATCACTTCCCCGCGCGACTGCACTGAAGCACAAGAGCGCTCATTTAATACGCATCCCCACAGCTCTCTAATTCCCTATGAGGCACGGACGCGGCTGCTGCAAGAGGCACGATAGGGCTGCCCGAAATGAATCTGGCGCACGCAAACAAGAGTAGCGGGAGCGGAGCACCGCAGGTCGGTTGACTTCCGCTGTACCTGGACGGAATGAGTAATCAAGGGTCCGGCAAGAGTTATTTTTTTCTTCACACCAGTCTTCCGACAAGTCCCGCCCTCGACCTGATCGCTGTCTGATGGAGCAGAGCCTGTGATGGAGTTATGTGCTATGTGATTGACTTCTAAACTGTCCAATCACAGGCCGGCGGTGGCGGTGAGGAGCTCACACTAGCCAATCCTGCCGTGGGAGGCGGGGCTTGTCTGAATACTGCCGGATAAAATAAATAACGCTCTGCTCGACGCGTTTAGTGTTAGTACACCTTTTACCCTGTTATAAGAAATTGCAAATTTTGGCATATTGTCAATTTATTTGTTGTTGTTCTTATATTATTTTTTAACATACATGTCATTTTTGTTTAAAACACCACTCTTTTCGTATTATAGTTCATTTCGATCACTTACATCAGGAAAAATCCCAGAAACAGTATTTAGTGTCATTGTACAACTTAATGTATTTGTTTGTCTCTCTCTGGCTGTTTCTACATTCGCTGTAATATAATATGTAAGATGACATCCACATTAATAAAAAATAATAAATAAATAAATAATGCGTATTTGCCCTAATGTTTAGCGGGGAGGGGATCGAGCTTCTCATGCATCAGCTGGCAATGAATCAATACACCCACTTCTCTCAAACCTCGTACTGAAAAGGTCAATGCATCAGCAGTTCACATGAGTATGTGTAAAATCGTTCGTGTTTGAACGAGCCATCATCCAATGCATAGGTTGTTTTCCAACAGTGACTTTGCAGCATTTCGAAACGCTTTACAGCACAACGAAGAATTCCGTTACCAGGGTAACAGTCCATTCTCGCACGCTATTGGGTGAAACGCAGCCGGAAAGCTGTTCGCTGTCATGGAAGCTGCGTTGGTTGAACAGATGTCCGTCTTTTGTTAATGCTTTTCTAGTTTTATCCCAATTAAATCAATCGTACGCTTACCTTTATGTAAAATACAGCACGCCATGGCGGAAAAGTTTGATAATCTCGAAGAACACCTCGAGAAATTCGTCGAAAACATACGACAGCTTGGGATTATTGTCAGCGATTTCCAGCCCAGCAGTCAGACAGGACTCAACCAGAAACTGTGAGTTGTAATTCTGTTCATTTCAACACGATTCTAAAACCATATGTTGGGTTTAAACAAATAATATCTGGGAAATAATGGCGATTTTGAGCTTTAGCCTTTCTTGGCTTGTTATCAGTAGTGTTGTTAAAAATGTTTTGGTTATTTATTTCTTCAGGAACTTTATGATCACAGGACTGCAGGACATTGAGAAATGCCGACAGCAGCTTCATGATATCAACGTACCGTTGGAAGTGTTCGAGTAAGTATTACATTACATAACAGATATGCATAATAAATATTTCTAGCTGCACAAACCTCGTGAAAAATTAATGTTAATGGTTTTGTTCATTCACGGTAGTCAGATGACAAACATTTAAAAAGTGTTTGTAGTGCTGGGCGGTATGACCAAAAATTTATATCACGGTATTTTTCAAAATGATACCGGTTTCACGGTACAAGACGGTATTTTTTCCATGCATGACCGGGTGTTAACCATATTTTCTACTGATTGAGAGAGGAAATACTGCAGTATATTGACTTCGAATGCCCTATTTTACTGTCATGATGAGTGAATTTCGGTATGAACCGGTATACCGCTCAGCACTAAGTGTTTGCATGTTCTTTATCAAATTACCCTTCTTTTACTTTAATTTCTACTCTGTTTAGATTGTCATTACCCATTTAATTGTTATATTCAAGAAATGTGATATGTAACATCTGTGTAAAGACATGAATAGCCATTACTAATTATTGATGTTTTGCACAGGTATATTGATCAGGGTCGTAACCCTCAACTCTACACAAAGGAGTGCTTAGAAAGAGCTTTGGCTAAAAATGAGCAGGTCAAAGGAAAGATTGACACATTGACTGTGAGTATTGGTCCAGCATTTGGATTCAGAGTTCAGTTTTACCATCACTATAAATTACTGACTAATTTGGGAGTGCTAGCAGGTCATTTGTTATAAAAGGACATAATAAATATGTTTGCAAAGATTCTACCCCTCCTATGTATAGTGATAATTTTAGTTATCATTCTTGGTCTGAATGAGCCTTCTTATTTTTCAAGTTTCCCCCCCCGGTGTTATTGGAATAAAGTTGCAGCACTGACATATGTGACCACTATAATGTTATTTTTGAACTTAAGAATTGAAAATAGTCTATTTCTTTGTAAATCTATAATATGAGTGTGTGTATTAAAGAAATCTTAGGATAAAAATGCTAGACAGTTCCCCTTGTTTTTTAGATTTCTATTGTGGATCGATGATTACCTGGTATGTTTTGAATAAAACAAAGGATCTTCATCTAACCTTCTTTTGCGGTTTCTTTTTTTTTTCTGCAGAAATTTAAAAGCCTCCTCATTTCTGAGCTGGGCAAGGTTTTTCCTGAAGAGATGGCTAAATATAAGGCTATTCATGGAGATGACCCTCCTTCATGAGTTAGCAGTGCCACAACACTTAAAACGCAAGATGTACATATGTTGATATTAATATAACATGTTTTTTTAAGGTTGAATTCATCAGTGAAATATGCAAATTTTTACAGCTTTTTCATCTTTGTATTTGCCTTTGTAATTCACAAGATTATGGATTAAAAACTGCGGGATATTTTGGGACATCCTTGAAACAGTGCAAAGCTTTTATTCCTCATGCATTGTAATTTTCGCAGCATAAATTACATTTTTTTCATTGAATAAATGATTATTTTGTGTAATGACAACCACCATTCTTTTTGGTTATATCAACCACTTTGTTTCTGATATGAATGTAGAATTGTGTCAGTAAGCTGTTTATACAGCCTTTCTCAGGTGTTTTTTGGTTGGATTGGTTCCAGTGGCCTCAAGTTACTTCCTGCCATGCCCTCTTTTGCCCTGCCTTGTAATCTCACACTACTTGTCTGGTGCTGTGATGGAATTGATTCGTAAGCGTCCTCCTTTAACCACATGAAATTATTCATGATGAGTCCTGCAGCTGAACTGAGAACCAACAGTGAGACTTTAGTAAACTCTAGTTGACAATTTAAGGATGACAAGCTCATGAAAACTCAGACGTTCTTCATGAATGTCTCTCTGAACAGTGAAAGATAGGTCCTTAGCAATGGTAAAGCTTTGTACTTGGTTAACAAAGACTGGAGGTTTAACTATTTGTGTCTGAAATACCTTTGGACCAATCGATGGAGGGTTTTATAACACTTTTGTAAGGCTAAAATCTTTAAAAAACTGGTCAAACTGAACATCTGCTCAATGATTAGTCACTTCCCTCTACAAAAGGACTTTCAGCCAGTGTTTGGACTGGAATACTAGAGTACTGCATATTGATTGCACTGCCTGTTTAAAAAAAGAAACATGGGAAGTTTATAATGCAATGACAAACAGTATGCTACATTACAACTGTAGCCTGCCAGGTTTTTGTTGCATTATGTTTAATTTAGTGAGAATCCGATTTTCATCTTTAATGTAAAAACATTTTGTTTGTTGCAATCCAGTTTTCTTCTAGTCATATAGTTGTAATAGTGAGGTTGGTAACACTTTATTTTGATGGTCCCTTTTGAACATTCTGTTGACGATAAGTAACACTGCACCTACATGTCAACTAACTCATTAGAGTATTAGTAGTCTGCTTAATATCTGTTAACTCTTTATTGTGATGGTCTCCCAACAGACGTTCCACTATCAGTAACTTTGCAAGTACATGTCAACTTAATCTAACCCTAACAGTCTACTAATACTCCACTAACACTCTAATGAGATATGTAGGTGCAACGTTACTTATAGTTAACATAATGTGTTAAAGGGACCATCAAAATAAAGTGAAACCGCAAGGTTACATAGTGAGTCAAGAACATGTTCATTTTACTATGCCAATATTACTTCCGGTAGATTTAGACACGAAATAGGCAGTCTGTTATCTCAGAGATAGATTGATTGATAAAAAAATCGTGGAACAAGGTCATCAGAGAAGAGAATTATCTCTCTTAGTTCTCCAATACTTATTCAATTTCTGAGCTCCCCTCTTTCTTAGAGATAATCTTTTGTAAGCATCCAAACAAAAAGCCTGTAGTGGGAGGAGAGATGTAGCGGTACACAAAGAGACACTTATAAAGGATGCAATTTCTTTTTTGCTTTCTCGGGTACTTCTTTGAGGGGTGGTGTGCACGTTCTCTCATGCATGGCATCCTGCAGGCTTTGTTCAGAGCCTTGACGTTTTTTGTGGGTGAATAGTGAACTCACCTTGTGACTCATGAGATGAATCGTTTTTTTTTTGTATAACCTTCATTTCACCAGACACCTCTTCTCAACGAGGAACAGTGATGCAGACTTAATCCTGAAGAAATTAACAATGTGTCACTGTTTATGCGGTTTTGACCCATCTATCTATCTATCCATCCATCCATCCATCCATCCATATGTCTATCTGTCTGTCAATCTATTTATCAATCTAAAGTTCTATTGATCATTCTGTTATACTGTCAGTACAAAATGTAATATGATTTACTGCCATTGTATCATTAATATATTATTTAATTTTTATTTATCCAGTAGAAAAACCTCTCTGAGAATAAATATCAGTTTCAACAAATTGCATAGCTTCAAATTCATATGATTTAACAGCAGTAAATTGTACTATTACATTTATATATAATGTTTGTTTATAATATAATAATGTTATTATTATATTTAAAATATTTAAAATTATACTTTGATAGGAGGTGTCTTTCAATGTCAGTTCCTTCATGTTTCATGTTTATTGTCTGCCAGGTGAACATCATGAGTCAGCTTCTTAAAGGGGTCATATGATGTTGCTAAAAAGAACATTATTTTGTGTATTTGGTGTAATGAAATGTGTTTATGTAGGGATCTTATCTATTCACGAACAGATTGTAACCCTCCAAAGAGAAAGGAAAACTTGAAATCGCATCATATGACCGATTTAAGATCGCATGGAAAATATGTTTTTGGGTAATGATACTGATACTTGCCTTAGAAAACTCACATTTGCTGCTCTGTTGGCTCTTTCTTAGTGTGACATCAGGAAGCAAAATTACTTTGTTTACATACCGATGAACCGGATAAACAAGAAATGTTCTCCACAAATACATGTGTACAGCTCTATTAGAGGCTTAACCAGGGCTGGATTGGTAATCGGGCATACCGGGCATTTTCCCGGTGGGCCGACGCAATTAAGGGGCCGGAAT